>NW_027513555.1:0-172266 GCF_048772815.1 Callospermophilus lateralis
CATTCATGACAACCAGTTATACACCTAATGTTAATATTAGGTTACGGTTTATCATGAAGTTTGTGTGAGTTTTGCTTCAAAAGTGATTATGGAAATCGAAAATAATGTATTTGGAAAGAAGTCTCATGAAAAGGCCAGTCAAGGAACACCGAGGAATTCATGAGTTCTGAAGAAGGAAGTGATTGAAATTGAAAAAAATGACGATAAATTTGCTTACTTGTGGATGAAATATTATAATATGATGTGAATAAACTGAAGAAATAGTAATGTACCAGTGTTGAATAAAAATGAACATCAAAATACACATCATGTCCCACAGGAATCCACTCGCATTGATGTTAAACTGTGTCAGTTACTGTAGAAATATTAGGATTTCTTTGCACCACTCACCAAAGTTAGTTTTCTTTTTTTTTAATTTTTATTTATGCTTGTTCAAAACATTACATAGTTCTTGATATATCATATTCCACACTGTGTTTCAAGTAGGTAATGAACTCCCATTTTTACCCCGTAAACAGATTGCAGAATCACATCAGTTACACATCCATTGATTTACATATTGCCATACTAGTGTCTGTCGTATTCTGCTGCCTTTCCTAACCTCTACTATCCCCCTCCCCTTACCTCCCCTCCCCTCTTCTCTCTCTACCTCTTTACTGTAATTCATTTCTCCCCCTTGTATAATTTTTTCCTTTCCCTCACCTCCTCTTGTATGTAATTTATATAACCCTGAGGGTCTCCTTTTATTTCCATGCAATTTCCCTTCTCTCTCCCTTTCCCTTCCTCCTCTCATCCCTGTTTAATGTTAATTTTCTTCTAATTCTATTCGTCCCTACTCTGTTCTTAGTTACTCTCTTTATATCAATAAAGACATTTGGCATTTGGTTTTACGGATTGGCTAGCTTCACTTAGCATAATCTGCTCTAATGCCATCCATTTCTCTGCAAGTTATATCATTTTGTCATTTTTTAATGCAGAGTAATATTCCATTGTGTATAAATGCCACATTTTTTATCCATTCATCTATGGAAGTGCATCTAGGTTGGTTCCACAGTCTTGCTATTGTAAATTGTGCTGCTATGAACATCAATGTATCAGTGTCCCTGTAGCATTTTTTTTAGGTCTTTAGGGAATAGACTGAGAAGGGGAATACCTGGGTCAAATGGTGGTTCCATTCCCAGTTCTACAAGAAATCTCCATACTGCTTTCCAATTTGGCTGCACCAATTTGCAGTCCCACCAGCAATGTACAAGTTTACCCTTTTCTCCACATCCTCACCAGCACTTGTTGTTGTTTGAGTTCATAATAAATATCTGGAATGGAAAATGCTCAGGAGTTCACAACCTTGAAGGTGGTAGAGGAGTTTCCAAAAGTAACGGACAGGGTAAATACCACAAACATGGAGCTGTGTCGGCCTTAAGACTTCTTGAGAAAATGCCTCTGAGGTTGGGCACTTGAAATATATGTTGTTGTCAGGAGCTTTAGCTTCCTTTGTAGTGAGACCATCAAAGCTGAGTCTGCATCTATGTGACCTGAAGAACATGGTTTTTTATTTTCCTATAAACACGAGGCAGCAGTGCTGAATTCTCTCTTTGTAGGCAAACTGGGGCTACTGGGGTCTATGTGTCTCCACGTGTGGACTGTGAAGCCATTTGATCATCCTTCACATTTCGTCATGTTATTTGATGCTGCACTGAAAGTTTGGTATTTACTTTACGAAATAAAGGAGTTTAACTGCGATACAGTGCTGCAGGGAGTTCTGTCACATGTTGTGGTCAGGATCGGCAGGAGAATGTACCAAGCAGGCTTCTATCACACATAGTTGCCCCTTGACCATAGCATAATGATTCTGAACATTGCCCTGAAACCTCTCCATTCAACAAGATGCCTTTACATCCAAAGGTCTGCTAGCTGCACATGTCAGTCACAAACCATTTCTAAGCCAATGGCAGATCCACGTGGCCGCACCACAGATGTTTTTTCACACACCTACACTCTACTGCTCTTGGCCCACTACTCAGCAGGCTCCAACTTACTGGCATCTCTTTTCTACACCATTATCATGAAACTCAGTCAAACCAGACACTGTCTTGTATACTCATGATAAGCACCAGGACATCAAATGGATTTCCAGTGCCAGCTGGTCATGGAAATTTCAAAAATTTCATGGTATTTTCTAGCCATTTTTCAAGGACGAAGTTGGAGGTACTGTGGGTTTCAATTCATTCAGGAACCATTAAATGTTGAGGAAGCTCATTTCAATGGAAGCTCTAGAGAACTCTCACAGGCAAGTCCTCCGAAAGAGTGGCCCAATGTCACATAAAGCCAGCCACATTGAGGTCTACAATGTGAGGTCCATGTGTGTTTTGACTCTCAACTATTGCTTCCAAGTTTTTCAGAATATAATCAAGTGATATCCTCGCTGAGATTCCCAGTGCTCTGTGGAAAGCCACCCTGGGCCTAGATCTCAGTTTCCAAGGGTGACTCTCATGTGTGGCCTCCGAAAATCCCAACACAATTCATGGCAATACTTCTCTAAGGTCAGTTCCAGAACTCAGTCTCCAAGGGGAATCCCACAAGAGTTGAAACCCAGGTGGACACAGTCATCTTTTCCAACTGCCACACAAATGACCACAATTGAAACCAAAACACTCCCACATGGCCCTCATGTTTTTCCATATAGACACTCATCATAACCTCTCACTGGAGGTTTCCATGAGGGGCGCAGACCAAGACACCGTCCAAAATAAGCTCCCTTGCCCCTAATTTGCCGAAAGTCAGGGTGGCCTACACACCCCTTCCTGTGAACCAGAACTGATCAAATAGGGATGTAGTTAATACTGTTCTGCTTTTCCAATTTGAGGCCTACTGACTGTCAGGTATAGATTCTTTATGTGATTTGGAGTCATCAGCAAACCCAAGCACTTCTGCAGGGGTTCAAAGAACTCATTAGAACTAAAGGATCCTGATTCTTACTTGATGAAGGTCAGGAATCTAATAGAGGAAGGCAAGAGACTCATTTGCCATTTCTGTTTTGAGTGCACACATGGAATCTATCTTTAGATGCATCAGGTGCTGAGAATCTAAGCCACAACCTCACACAGAACCAAGAGGCTGATTCAGACACATCCTTTTACAAAGCAATTAAGCAAAGAGCAACAGGTGATGCCCATTCATTTTCATTTGAAAACTGTTTTCTTCAGGCTTCACAAAGGGGTGGCCAGAGGCAAAGACCTTCCTGACATTTAGGGCAACAGAAAAACAGGTAAGCAAAAGACCCAAAGCAGGGTTTCTCCACTGAGACTTTCCTGGTCACACTGATATCTGAGTTTTCTGAGATGCTCCCCATTCACTTTAGCTATCAAGTACATGGTCATGTCACAGAGCTTGGAGGTTGTATATATCTTGGACACAAAACCATGAGCCTATTCTGGAGAGTGGCCAGAATTCAGGAAGAAAACAGGATCTTAGGAAGATAGTAGGTTTTGCCCATCCAGAAGGCAAGCCGCGGTCCATTCATCAATTGAGCAGGATGAATGCCAGGAAGCTTTCTACTAGACAGGACACATGCATTAATTCATTCTCTTTTCTAATGTCTACAACCACAGACACAGTGGGATACACAGACATAGAAACACTCACATGTCAAACGACTTACTAGAAACAGTGCAATCCAAACCAAACAAACCGCATTTTCTACCTATTCTCAGAACATGTGACAAAACCACAAAACCACAACCACTCCCACAAAGGCACCTCCTTCCCCCAAGTAGGTCTGTGACTATCCAGAGTGTCCTCTGACTGGTGGGCCATACAATGTTCTCCCGAAATGTCCTGTCCTGACTCAGATCTGGTCTCCTTGGCCAACTCTGTGAAGTTGTCAGGAGCCAGCGGTGAGCCACTACCTGCTTTCTCAGAAAAGGTCCCTCTTCAGAGCTCTCCTGGCCTTTGGCTATCCTCACATAGGTAGGTACCAAGAAAGACTGACCCTGTCCTTGGTAAAACCGAACAAGTGAGCCCACTGGGACTGGGACTGGGACTGGCTCTGGGTGCCTGTCTTCATGGATCCCAAGTTCAGAGAATTCCTTCACCAAGGAAGTGACGTAGGTCACTTCCTTCAGGAACTGAATCAGGTTACTGCCTTGGCAACCAATTTGTCCTAACAGTTGCTTCCAAGAGTCCAATGAGTTGGAGGCTGCCCCTACTTCCAGTGAAACTTTCACAATTTTGCATGGTATATCAACCATAGGCACCCAAAAAAAGCTCTCCAGATAGGCGTGGTTTGGTCCATCTTCTATACATTAAGAAAAGAAATGTTGATTCAGACACATCCTTTCATGCTAACCAGGTTGTTTGTCATGGAAGATGACTTTTGCTCTCTGACGTCATTCATAGCTGCCTACATTTAATCCTGGGATCATTTCTTTAATGACCTTGGAGGTTCTCAGCAAGTGGAAGATCCCCTAATTTCTGTATTGAAAGACCAACTCTGTCCCTGCTCTTCAGTAAAGTTAGATTGAGAGAACAGTGTATGGTCAGGGTTAATAACATGTTCCATTTGGGTTAGGAATCATTCTGCGGGATGAATTATGGTATTGGGAACGTGCGATATTTATAAGAATATAAGTGAATTATAAGTATGAAAACAGACATCTAGGTAATATTTGAAGCCCAGAATTGCATTGGACCCTTAGCTGGGATTCTTAGCTTTGAATTATATTCTGCACAGATGTCTCAGATAAATCGATATACAATGGCATAATTACTTGTACCTTGGTTTATTGAATGTTGAAGAGAACATCCAGTCAAAAAGGGATAATTTGTAGGATTAGTAAGATAGTTGGTAGGTTTTGAAAGAAGAGTGATTATAGGATTTGGATAAAAAGATCTTTAGCTGTAGGGTTTCGGATAGAGTGAATGTAATTGTCAGCACATGTGGAGAGTCTGTCAAAAGGATGAACTGGGAAAAAAAGTAGGAATGCAGATATCAATTGACATTAGGATATCAGGCAAAGTATAAAGTGAGTGATAGAATTATACATTTTCAACAGGCTTGAGTTTGAATATATAATCTTAGGAAGAAACAAACATGTAGTCACCAATAGGATGAACTTTTGAGAGCATTAGGCAACATGGACATGGATGTTTTCCGTAATCCATGCTCACTTTTCATTTAGGCTTTGGTACAAACATAAGTTTGACCTCTTCTTTCTGTGTGCAGAATACTACTGTGGTAAAATGTATATGTAGATCAGGTGACATGAGTATTTCTTCCACCATTTCTGGGAGCAATATTTTGAAGACGTATAAATTATTTTTGGAGGTAAAAATGGTGTACACTGTGTCTATAATTATAGAAATAATGCATGAATAGACCATACTGTAAATAAATATTATAACTTGTTCTAACTTTAAATAATGGATTGAATTGATATCTGAAAATATACAGAAAATCTTACATTGATATACAATCCTTCATTCCAACCAGTAATATATCTAATGGTTATATCAGCATTATGGTTTTTCATGAAGAATGTGTGAGTTTTGCTTCAAAAGTGATTATGGAAATCGGAAATAATGTGTTTGGAAAGAAGTCTCATGAAAAGACCAGTCAAGAAACCTGGAGGAATACATGTGTTTTGAAGCAGAAAGTGATTGAAAGTGAAACAAATGCCTATATATTTGTAAACTTGTGGATCAAATATATATCCTATGATGTGCATAAACTGAAGAAATAGTAATGTACCACTGTTACATAAAAATGAACGTCAAAATACACATCATGTCCTCTCCCACAGGAATCTACTTGCATTGATGTTAAACTGGGTCAGTTATTGTAGAAATATTAGGATAATGCCGCAGTCTTGCTGGGCACAATCAGGAGCCACTTGTCAAAAGAAACTAACTTTATTTTTAGAACCACACATGCCAAACAAAACAGCCTCTCAGGAAAAACCTTCAGAGCCCCAACTGCCACCACTGGCTTCCCAAAACCTCTCCCTCCCACATGAGCCTCTCTCCGCCTCCCACAATCCTCCTGCTCTTGAGGCCGATTGGCTGGGTCATGTGGGCAAAGTCAAAAAAAGTCCCCCAATGAGCAGTTTTGTGGTCTGAAAGGGCAGGGAAACAGCCCATTGAGCATCACCACAGAGGAGCCTATCAGCTAGTTGTTGCTGGGGCCGCTGTGAGCCAATCATCAGCCGGCAGCTGGAAGTTTGCTGGCAGAAGGAATTTTGCTGGGGCCCCTTCGGCTGTGGCTCTCAACATCTTCCCCTCTCTGTTTAAACAACACGCATGTGGCTTAGGGACCGTGCCTGCCTTAGGTTGTCCAATAGTACATATGGTCTTTACCCGTTAAGTTGGTACCATTGCAATTGGATCTTACCCGTCACTGACTACCCGTCCAGTATAGAGCCACACCTGTGGAGAGGTCTTTGTACCAGCGGGGGTGGGTGAGGTTCTTTGCCTCACCTCTGTTGGCCCCCCCAAATTTTAGCTGGACGATCATGACACGCAGAAGGGAGGAAGATACACCAAGCCAATTGACGGCTCCTTTTGGAAAAATTGTACCACCGATGACATCATCAGCAAATATACCCCAACACTACGACAAGTCGCTGCACCAACAGATAGTTCACAATGCATTTAGGTGAGTTCACATGTGTCCAGGCAAGTTCTGCAAGCAGTACAGGGATGGCTATTGCAGAAGCTGTAGATTGGAATTATCTTTGATTTCACCTGCACTGGGATGAAGATAGGAACTCTGGCAATAATGTCTAAAGAAAAAAATTATGTAACATTCCAGAAGGCACTAAAACCAAAAAAAAAAAAAAAAAAAAAAAAAAAAAAAAAAAAAAAAACATATGTAACATTCCAGAAGGCACATCAAAAACCAAAATGGCCCAAAAAGCATTCATTGAGAGTGAAGTCTCTCACCTTCCTCTGTAAGGTTCCTGACCTCCATAAAATGAGAATAGGGATTTATTGGGTCAAATGAGTTCTTCAAAACCCTGCAGAGGGTAGCCAATGGGTTATTGGGTTTTTTCATTACTCCAATTCACATCAAGAATCTATACTCCACAGACAGTAGGCCTCAAATTAGAGAAGCAGAGCAGTACTAAAGTCAGGGTTATTTGATCACTCCTGATTCACAGAATGGGTCTCCAGACCACCTTGACTTTAGGCAAATGAGAGGAAAGGGAGATTATTTTGGACACTGTCTTGGGCTGTGCCCCTCAAGGAAACGTCAAGCCAGAGGTTATGATGAGCGTCTATATGGAAGAAGATGAGGGCCATTTGGGAGTTTTTTGGTTTTCCTTGTGGTCATTTATGTGGCAGTCGGAAGAGATGACTGGGTCCACCAGGGCTTGAACTCTGGTGTGATTCCCCTTAGAGCCTGAGTTCTGGAACTTACCTCAGAGAAGTATTGCCATGATTTGTGTTGGGATTTTAGGCGGCCACCCATGAGAGTCGCCCGTTGAAACTGAGATCTAGGCCCGCGGTGGCTTTCCACAGAGCACTGGGAATCTCAGACAGAATATCATATGATATTATTTTGAAATACTTGCCAGACATAGTTGAGAGTCAAAACACACATGGACCTCACATTGTAGACCTCAATTGGCCTGGCTTCATGTGACTATTTGGCCACTCTTTGGAAAGCCTTGCCTGTGAGAGTTCTCCAGAACCTTCCTTGAAATGAGCTTCCTCAACATTGAATAATTCCTGAAAGAATTGAAACAAATAATGCCTCCAACTTCATCCTTGTAAAATGGCTAGATAAATACCATGAAATTTTTGAAATTCGCATGATGAGGTGGCACTGGAGAACCTTTGATGTTCTGTTGCTCATCATTAGTGTACCAGACAGTGCCTTGATTGATTGGGTATAATGAAAGTGGTGTAGAACAGAGATGCTGGTTAGATGGAGACTGCGGAGTATTTGGCCCAGAACTGTGGTGTGCAGGTGTGTGATAAAATATGTATGGTGGTGCCATGTGGATCTGCCATTGATTTCCAAATGGCTTTTAGCTGACATGGTACACCCAGCAGACCCTTATATGCAAAGGCATCTTGTTATATGGAGAGGTTTCAGGGCAATGTTCAGAATCAGGTTGCTATGGTCAAGGGGGCAAGCTATGTGGGATAGAAGCCGGATTGGTGCGTCCTCCTGGAGACTCTGACCCACCACATGTCACAGAACTCCCTCCAACACTATGTCCCAGTTGAACTCCTTGTATTTCTTGAAGCAAATATCAAACTCCCAGTTCAGCACCAAGAAACACCATGAAAATTGAAGGATGACTAAATGGCTTCATCGTCCACACAGTTAGACACTTTGGCCCAGTGGCCTCTGTTTACCTACAAAGAGAAAAATCAGCACTGCTGCCTCAGGTTCATTGGAAAATAAGAAACCATGTTCTCCAGGTCACATAGATTCAGACCCAGCTTTGATGGTTTCACTACAAATGAAGACAAAGCTACTGACAACAACATATATTTCAAGTGCCACACCTCAGAGGCAGTTTCTCCAGAAGTCTTTTTTCCAGCAGACCTCCATGGTTGTGGAGTGTTTACCCAGTTCCTTACTTCTGGAAACTCCTCTACCTGCTCCCAGGTTGAGTACTCCTGAGAATTTTCCATTCCAGATATGTATTCACAGATTTTCTTACTCTTCTCCTCTAATTGTGTCTCACTTGGGGCAAAGGTAATGTCAAGGCATTGTTCTAGGTGAGAGTGGGAAGATTATTGCGTAGCACATATTTGCATACACATTGGATACATTATCCTATTTTCCATTTGAAATACTGAATTCCCGACACTAACCCATACCCTACTAGACTCTGACTACTTATCCTAAAATGATGGAGAAAAAGAAACCTAACAGAATAGAAATACAGGCCTTTTGTAGGAGGCATGGTGTATACTTGGATTTTCCTTCTCCTTTATCAAGGATATGTGTTATGAATCTAGTCAACTTTTCATTGTAAAATTTCTCCATGAGTTTTCAAAGTTAACACATATGTAAATTCCTGTCTCCTTTTCTCTGTAGCCTCTTTAGAACATGTATATTTTTATGCATATATAGACTCCTACCTGGTAACACACGTACATTCTTGTGAGCTCACTGACTTTGGAATATACAAATTATGAGAATAGATAACTTCCCCTAAATACTGATGGAACTGAAAATTCAACCTATGGGTGAGCTTCCTAGTGAACAACATCATACATAAATCCATGTTCAGTAAAATGAATATTTTTAGATATGTGGATGATATATATTTCATGATAAATTTTGATTGGCATATATATTGCTACATTTTATTGTTGTGTGTGTGTGTATATGTATATATATGTATATATATGTATATATATATATATATTTATATATATGTATGTATATATATATATATTTATATATATATATATATATATATATATATATATATATATATATATATATTCACGAGATTTTCCAGATTTTCCAAAATATGAAATAAATGTGTCTTATTATACACTCCCTAAATTCATTCAAGTTCATGTATGTGGATTTAAAAACAACATTTTACATGATTATCATCAGTCTGGCTGGGCACAATTCAGGAGCCAACTGTCAAAAGAAACGAACCTTTTTTTTAGAACCACACAAACCAAACAAAACAGCTTCTCAGGAAAAACCCTCAGAGCACAACTGCCACCACAGTCTTCCCACAAGCCTCTCCCTCAACCACAAGCCTCCTCCTTTTGAGGCCGATTGGCTGGGTCACATGGGCGGAGCCAAAAAAGTCCACCAATGAGCAGCTCCGTTGTCTGAAAGGGCAAGGAAACATCCCATTGAGCATCACCACAGAGGAGCCAATCAGCTAGATGTTGCTGGGGCCTCTGTGAGCCAATCATCCACTGGCAGTCTGAATGGGCGGGGAAACAGCTCAATGAGCATCTGCAGTGAGCATCACCACAGAGGAGCCAATGAGCTAGATGTTGCTGGGGCCGCTGTGAACCAATCATCACCCGGCAGCTGGAAGTTTGCTGGCAGTTGGAGGTTTCCTGGGGCCCCTTTGGCTGTGGCTCTCAACATCTCCCCCTCTCTGTTTAAACAACAAGCATGTGGCTTAGGGACCATGCCTGCCTTTGGTTGTTCAAAACTACATATGGTCCTTACTGGAGAACCTTGGCTGTGGCTATCAACAGGATTTGTATGTACCATTCACTGAAGTTAGTTTTCAGTACTAGGAAACAAATATGTATTTCAGGTGGATAAATATTTCTGCGAAAAATCTTGTGAAAAGTTGATTTTAAATCCACATACTTGAACATAAATGAATTTAGGGAGTGTAAATAAGATACATATATTTCATATTTTGAAAAATCTGGAGAGTGTGTGGGTGTGTGTGTGTATACACACACACACACACACACAGATATTAAAATGTAGCAACATATATGCAAATCGAAATTCACCATGAAATATACATCAATCACAGATCCAAAAATATTCAATTTTCTTAACAGGGATTTATGTATAATGTTGTTCTACTAGGAAGCTCACCCATTATTTGAATTTTCAGTTCCAACAGCGTTTAGGAGGAGTGATGTCTTCTCACAAATTGTATCTCCCAAGTCAGTCACCTCACAAGAATGTAGGTGTGACACCAGGTAGGATTTGATATGTGCATATAAAAATACATTGCTGAATAGGCTACAGACAAAGGGAGACAGGAATTCACATATTTGTTAACTTTAAAAACACATGGAGATCTATTTCAATTAAAAATAGACTGGATTTATAACACCTAACATTTATCATGCAAAAGGCAAGATCAACTATACACCATGCCTCGTCTGAACTGCTTGTATTTCAATTCTGTTTGTGTTACTTTTCTGCATCATATTAGAATTAGTAGTCAGAGTCTAGTAGGGTATGGGTTCGTGTCAGGGATTCAGTATTTCGAATGGAAAATTGGAAAATGAATCCAATGTGTATGCAAATATGTGCTACACACAAAAAATTCCCACTCTCATTCAGAACAATGGCCTGAAATAACCACGCCCCATGTAAGAAACAATTAGAGGAGAAGAGTTAGAAAATCTGTGAATACATACGTAGAATGGAAAATGCTCAGTAGTTCACAACCTTTGAGGTGGAAAAGACGTTTCCAAACCTTAGGGACAGGGTAAAACTCCACAAACATGGAACTCTGCTGGCCTAAACACTTCTGGAGATACTGACAATGAGGTTGGGTACTTGAAATATATGTTGTTGTCAGAACCTTTAGCTTCCTTTGTAGTGAGACCATCAAACTTGGGTCTGCATTTTTGTGACCTGGAGGACATGAATTCTTATTGTCCAATGAACATGAGGCAGCAGTGCTGAATTCACTCTTTGTAGCTAAACTGTGGCCACTGGGGGATAAGTGTCTCCAAGTCTGGAATTTGAAATCATTTGGTCATGCTCCACTTTTCGTGGTGTTTCTTGCTGCTGCAGTGGGTGTTTTGTATTTGGTTCATGACATACAAAGAGTTAAACTGGGACACAATGCTGGAGGGAGTCCTGTAACGTATGGTGTGTCAAGGTCTGCAGGAGAATGCACCAACCAGGCTTCTATCCCCCATTGCTTGCCCCCTTTACCATAGGAACTTGATTCTGAATATTGCCCTGAAAACTCTCCATGTAACATGATGCCTTTACATACAAAGTTCTGCTAGCTGCACCATGTCAGTCACAAGCCATTTGAAAGCCAATGTAAGATCCACATGACCCCACCACAGATGTATTGTCACACACCTGCACACAACTGCTCTAGGCCCACTACTCAGCAGGCTCCAACTTACTGGCATCTCTGTTCTACACCATTTTCATGAAACACAGTCAATGAAGGCATTTTCTGGTACACTCATGATCAGCAACAGGACATCCAAAGGTTCTCCAGTGCCACCTGGTCATGGGAATTTCAAAATTTGGTGGTAGTTATCTAGCCATTTTTGAAGGATGAAGTTGGAGGCACTGTGGGTTTAAATTCATTCAGGAGCCATTAAATATTGAGTAAGCTCATTTCGATGAAAGCTCTGGAGAACTCTCACAGGAAAGGCTTCCCAAAGAGTGGCCCAAGGTCACATGAAGCCAGGCCCATTGAGGTCTACAATGTGAGGTCCATGTGTGTTTTGACTCTCAAATATGGCTGTCAAGTCTTTCAAAATAAAATCATGTGATATCCTTGCTGGGATTCTCAGTGCTCTGTGGAAAGGAACCCTGGGCTTAGATCTCAGTTTCCAAGGGTGACTCTCATGCATGGCCTGCTAAAATCCCAACACAATTCATGGCAATACTTCTCTGAGGTCAGTTCCAGAACTCAGTCTCTAAGGTAAATCACACCTGAGTTCAATCCCAGGTGGACCCAGTCATCTCTTCCAAACGCCACACAAATGACCACAATTAAAACCAAAACACTCCCACATGGCCCTCATCTTCTTCCATATAGACACACATCATAACCACTGGCTGGTGGTTTTCATGAGTTGCGCAGCCTAAGACAGTATCCAAAATAAGCTCCCTTGCCCCTCATTTGCCTAAAGTCATGGTGGCCTGGACACCCTTCCGGTGAACCATGAGTGATCAAAAAGGCTTGCTGTTAATACTGCTTCGATTTTCCAATTTTAGGCCTACTGACTCTTCGGTTTAGATTCTTAATGTTAAATGGAGTCATGAGAAAAACCAAGCACCTCTGGGCTAGCCTCTTCAGGGCTTTGAAAAACTCATTTGACCAAAAAGATCTTGATTCTCACTTGATGGAGGTCAGGATCCTTAGAAGAATTCGAGAGACTTCATCCACAATGACTGCTCTTTTGGCCATTTTGGTTTTGGATACACAAGAGATCTTTCTTTAGATCCCTCAGGTTCTGAGAATCTAGGCCACAGCCTCACAGGGGGCCAAGAGCCTGAATCAGACACATCCCATTCCAAAGCAATTAAGCAAAGAGCCACAGGTGATGCCCATTTATTTCCATTTGAAAACTGTTTTCTTCATGCTTCACAAAGGGGTGGCCTGAGGCAAAGATGTTCCTGACATTCAGTGCAACAGAACAATAGGTAAGCAAAATTCCCAAAGCAGGGTTTCTCCACTGAGACTTTCCTGGTCACACTGATATCTGAGTTTTCTGAGATGCTCACCATTCCCTTCAGCTATGTAGTACATGGCCATGTCACAGAGCTTGGAGGTGGTACATATTTTGGACACAAAACCATCAGTCTATTCTGGAGAGTGCCCACAATTCAGGAAGAAAACAGGAACTTAGGAAGATAGTAGGTGTTGCCCATCTATAAGACAAGCCACAGTCCATTCATAAATCGGGCAGGATGAATGCTGAGAAGATTTCAACTAGACAGGACTCATCCATTGATGCATTTTCTTTTCTAATGTCTACAACCAGGGGCACAGTGGGATACACTGATATCCAAACACATGCCTTGTCAAACGACTTACTACAAACAGGTCCCGCCAAAACAAACAAACCGTCATTCCTACCTATTCTCAGAACATGAGACAAATTCACAAATCCCCACCCACACCCACAAAGACTCCTCCTTCCCCCAAGTAGGTCTGTGACTATCTGGAGTTTCCACTGACTCGTGGGCCATAGTATGTTCCAAATAAATGGCCTTCCTGTCTCAGACCTGCTTTCCTTGTGCAACTCTGAATTTGTCAGGAGCCAGCAGTGTGCCACTACCTGCTTTCTCAGGAAAAACCCTATTCAGAGCTTTCCTGCGTTTTGGACATCCTCACATCAGTAGGTACCAAAAATGAATGTCTGTGTCCTTGGTAAATCCAAACAAGGAGACCACTGGGACTGGGACTGGACTGGCTATGGGTTCCTGTCTTCCTGGATCCCAAGTTCAGAGAGTTCCAACACCAAAGAAGTGATGTGAGGTCACTTCCTTCAGGAACTGAATCAGATCACTGCCTTGGCAACCTCTTTGTCCTAACAGTTGCTTCCAAGGCTACCATGAGAAAGAGGCTGCCCCTACTTCCTGTGACACTTTCACAAGTTAGAATGCTATATCAACCATAGGCACCTGGGAGCAGCTCTCCACACAGGCCTGGTTTGGTCCATCTTCTCTACATTAAAAAGAGAAAGGCTGATTCAGAAACAACCCTTCATTCTGACCATGTTGTTTGCCAGGGAAGATGACTTTTGCTCTCTCAGGTCCTTCATAGCTGCCTACATCTTCTCCAGTGATCATTTCTGCATGGAATTTTGTGGTTCTCAGCAGGTGGAAGATCCCCTACATTCCTATATTGTAAGACCAACTTTGTCCCTGCTCCTCTGTAAAGTTAGATTGAGGGAACAGTGTATGGTTAGGGTTAATAACATGTTCGATTTGGGTTAGAAATTATTCTGCTGGATGAATAATTGTACAAGAATAATGAGGTGAAATGTATGTAGGAAAACAGAAATCTAAGTAAAATTTGAAGCCCAGAAGGGGATTGGGCTTCAAGGGATTGTGATACTTAGCATTGCGATCAAGGGATTGTGATACTTAGCATTGAATTATGTTCTGCAGAGATGTCTCAGAGAGATCGATATACAATGGCATAAGACCCTGTACCTTGGATTATTGAATGTAGAAGAGAACATCCAGTCAGAAAGCGTTAATAGGTAGGATTAGGAAGATAGTCAGTAGGTTTAGGAGGAAGAGTGATTATAGGATTTGGAACAAAAGTTTCTTAGCAATAGGGTTTCGATTAGAGTGTGAATGGAAATGTCAGCACATGTGAAGAGTCAGTCACAATGATGAACTGGGGAAAATATGTAGGAAAGCAATCAATAGAGACATTATGAAATCAGGAAAAGTATAAAGTGAGAGAAAGGATTAGATGTTTTCAACAGGGTTGAATTTGAATATATAATCTTAGGAAGAAACAAATATATTGTCACAAATAGGATTGATTTTTGAGAGCATTAGGCAACTTGGACATGGATGTTTTTAGTAATCCATATTCACTTTACATTTAGGCTTTGGTACAAACATAAGTGTGACCTTTTCTTTTTGTGTCCAAATATTACTGTGATAAAATGTATATGTAGATAAGGTGACATGAGTATTTCTTCCATCATTTCTGAGACCAATAATTTGAAGACGTATAAATTAGTATTGGGTTTACAAAGAGGTGTACCCTGTGTCTATGAATATAAAGAAAAAGCATGAATAGACTGTACAGTGAATAAATAATATAACTGGTTTCACTTTAAATCATGGATTGAATTGATATCTGAAAATATATAAGAAATATTATATTGATAAAAAATCATTCATTCCAACCAGTTATACATCTAATGGTAATATTGGGGTTATGGATTATCATGAAGGGTGTGTGAGTTTTGCTTCAAAAGTGATTATGGAAATCGAAAATAATGTATTTGGAAAGAAGTCTCATGAGAAGACCAGTCAAGAAACATGGAGGAATACATGTGTTTCGAAGCAGAAAATGATTGAAAGTGAAACAAATGCCTATAATTTTGTAACTTGTGGATGAAATATATATCTTATAATGTGCATAAACTGAAGAAATAGTAAAATACCAGTGGTGAATAAGAATGAACATAAAAATACACATCATGTCCCATAGAAATCTACTTGCATTAATGAGAAACTGGGTCAATTATTGTAGAAATATTAGGATTTGTATTCATGATTCACTGAAGTTAATTTTCAGTAATAGGAAACAAATAGTATTTCAGGTGGTTGAATATTTCCGAGAATAATCTTGTGAAATGTTGACTATAAATCCTCATACATGAACCAGAATGAAATTAAGGAGTGTATAATAAGACACATATATTTAATATTTTAAAACATCTGGAGTGTGTATACACACACACACACACACACACACACACATTAAAAAGTAGTAGTATATATGCCAATCGAAATTCATCATGAAATATATATCATCCACAGATCGAAAAATATTCATTTTCCTGAACATGGAATTATGTATAATATTGTTCAACTAGGAAGCTCACACAGAGGATGAATTTTCAGATCCCACAGTGTTTAGGAGGACTGATCACTTCTCACAATTTGTATCTGCCAAGTCAGACACCTGACAAGAATGTACGTGTGATACCAGGTAGGATTCTATATATGCATATAAAAATAGATGTGCTGAATAGGCTACATAGAATGGGAGAGAGGAATTCACATATTTGTTAACTTTAAAAACACATGGAGAACTATATCAATTACAAATTGACTAGATTTATAACACCAACACTTTGTCACGCAAAAGCCGTGTCCAACTATACACTATGCCTCCTCTGATATGCTTGTATTTCTATTCTGTTTGAGTTATTTTTCTCCATCATATTAGGATTAGTAGTCAGAGTATAGTTGGTTATGGGTTAGTGTCAGGGATTCAGTATTTCAAGTAGAAAATAGGAAAATGAATCTAATAAGCATGAAAATATGTGCTACAAAAAATATTCCCACTCTCATCCAGAAGAATGCCTTGAAATTATCTTCGCCCATAGTATGACACAATTAGAGGAGAAGAGTTAGAAAATATGTGAATACATATCTGGACTGGAAAATGCTCAGCATTACACAACTATGGAGGTGGTAGAACAGTTTCCAAAAGTAAAGGACAGTGTAAACCCTCCACAAACATGGAGCTATGCTGGCCTAAAGACTTCTTGAGAAACTGCCTCTGAGTTTGGGAAGTTGAAATATATGTTGTTGTCAGGAGCTTAACTTCCTTTGTAGTGAGACCATCAAAGTTTGGTCTGCATCTATGTGACCTGGAGGACATGGTTTCTTATTTTCCAATGAACATGAGGCTGCAGTGCTGAAATCACTCTTTGTAGCTAAACTGTGGTCACTGGGGGCTAAGTGTCTCCCCATGTGGACTTTGAAGCCATTTGGTCATCCTCCACTTTTCCTGGTGTTTCTTGCTGCTGCACTGGGTGTTTTGTATTTGCTTCACGACATACAAGGAATTCAACTGGGAAACAGTGCTGGAGGGAGTCCTGTAACATGTGGTGGGTCAGGGTCTGCAGGAGAATGCCCCAACTTGGCTTCTATCCCACATTGCTTGCCCCCTTGACCATACCAACCTGATTCTGAACATTGCCCTGAAACCTCTCCATATTACAAGATGCCATTTCATATAATGGTCTGATGGCTGCACGAAGTCAGTCACAAGCAATTTGGAAGCCAATGTAATATCCACATGGCCACACCACAGATGTATTATCACACACCTGCACACCACTGCTCTAGGCCCACTACTCAGCACGCTCTAACTTACTGGCATCTCTGTTCTACACCATTTTCAAGAAACCCAGTAAATCAAGGCACTGTCTGGTACACTCATGATCAGCAATGGGACATCCAATGGTTATCCAGTGCCACCTGGTCATTGGGAATTTCAAAAATTTTATGATATTTATCTATCCATTTTTCAAGAATGAAGTTGAAGGCACTTTGGGGTTTCCATTCATCCCAGAACCATTAAATGGTGAGGAAGCTCATTTCAATGAAAGCTCTGAGGAACTCTCACAGGCAAGGCTTCTCAGAGTGTGCCCAAAAGGTCACATGAAGCCAGGCCCTTTAAGGTCTATAATGTGAGGTCCTTGTGTGTTTTGACTCTTAACTGTGGCTGCCAAGTTTTTCAGAATAAAATCATGTGATATCCTTGCTGAGATTCTCAGTGCTCTGTTGAAAGCTTTCCTGGGCCTAGATCTCAGGTTTCAAGGGCGACTCTTATGCATGGCCTCCTACAATCCCAACACAACTCATGGCAATACTTCTCTGAGGTCAGTTTCAGAACTCAGTTTCTAAGGGGAATCACACCAGAGTTCAAGCCCATGTGGACCCAGTCATCTATTCCAAACGCCACAAAAATGACCACATTTAAAACCAAAACATTCCCACATTGCCCTTATCTTTAACCATATAAACACTCATCATTAACTCTGGCTGCAGGTTTCCAAGAGTGGCGCAGCCCAAGACAGTGTCCAAATAATGCACCCTTGCCCCTGATATGTCCAAAGTAAGGGTGGCCTGTTCACCCTTCTTATGAACCAGGAGTGATCAAATAGGCCTGCCATAAATACTGCTCTGCTTCTCCAATTTGAGGCCTACTGACTGTCAGGTATAGATTCTTTATGTGATTTGGCATCATGAGACAACCCAAGCAGTTCTGCAGGAATTTGAAGAACTCATTTGATCCAAAGGATCCCTATTCTCACTTGATGGAGGTCAGGAACCAAACAGAAGAAGGCAAGAGACTTCATCCACAATGACAGATTTTTTGCCATTTTGGTTTGGATGCACACATGGGATCTTCTTTAGATCTATCAGGAGCTGAGAATTTTAGCCACAGCCTCAAACAGGGCCTAGTGTCTGATTAAGACACATCCCTTTCCAGAGCAATTAAGCAAAGAGCCACAGGTGATGCCCATTCATTTCCATTTGAAAACTATTTCTTCAGGCTTCACAAAGGGGTGGCCTGAGGCAAAGACCTTCCTGACATTCAAGGCAACAGAAACATAGATAAGCAAATGGAGCCAAGCAGGGTTTCTCCACTGAGACTTTACTGGTCACACTGGTATCTGAGTTTTCTGAGATGTTCCCATTCCCTTCAGCTATCAAGGACATGGCCATGTCACAGAGTTTGGAGGTGGTACATATCTTGAACAATAAACCATGATACTATTCTGGAGAGTGGCCAGAATTCAGGAAGAAAACAGCAACTTAGGAAGTTAGTAGGTGTTTCCCATCCATAAGGCAAGCAACAGTTCATTAATCAATTGTGCAGGATGAATGCTGTGAATCTTTCTACTAGACAGGACACCTCCATTGATGCATTCTCGTTTCTAATGTCTAAAACCACGGACACAGTGGCTACACAGACATAGAAACACTCGCCTTGTCTAAAGACTTACTAGAAAAAGTCGACTCCAAACCAAACCAACCACCTTTCCTACCTATTCTCAGAACATGAAACAAAACCACAAACTCACACCCACAACCAAAAAGGCACCTCCTTCCCCAAAATAGGTCTTTAACTATCTGGAGTGTCCTCTGACTGGTGGGCCATACTATGTTCCACTCGAAATGGCCTGTCTGGTCTCAGATCTTGTCTCCTTGGCCAACTCTGTTATTCTGGGAGGAGCCAGTGGTTAGCCACAACCTGCTGTCTCAAGAAAGGCCCCTCTTCAGAGCTCTACTGGCATTTGGCCATCCTCACATCAGTAGGTACCAAGAAGGTCTGACTCTGTACTTGGTAAATCCAAACAAGTGAGCCCACTGGGACTGGGACTGGGACTGGCTCTTGGTGCCTGGCTTCTTGCATCCCAATTTCAGAGAGTTCCATCACCAAGAAAATGAGGTATGTCACTTTCTTTGGAACTGAATGAGGCCACTGCCTTGGCAACAACTTTGTCCTAACACTTGCTTACAATGGTCCCATGAGTTGGAGGGTGCCCCTACTTCCTGTGACAATTTGACTAGTTAGAATGGTATATCAAAATAGACACCATGGAACAGCTCTCCACGAAGGCCTGGTTAGGTCCATCTTCTCTACATTAAGAAGAGAGAGTCTGATGCATACACATCCCTTCGTCCTGTGCAGGTTGTTTGCCATGGAAGATGGCTTTTGCTCATTCAGGTCCTTCATAGCTGCCTACATCTTCTCCAGGGATAATTTCTACATCGAACTTTGAGGTTCTCAGCAGTTGGAAGATCACCTACATCCCTTATTGAAAGAATAGCCCTGTCCCTGCTCTTTTGTAATGTTAGATTGAGGCAACAGTGTATGGTTAGGGTTAATAACAGGTTCGATTTGGGTTAGGAATCATTCTGCGGGATGAATAATGGTATTGGGAACCTGCAATATATAGAAATATAGTGGTTAAATATAAGTATGGAAACAGAAATCTAGGTAAGATTTGAAGCTCAGAAGTGCATTGGGCAATAGATTGGGACACGTAGCTTTGAATTACGTTCTGCATACATATTTCAGAAAAATCGATATACAATGGCATAGGACCTTGTACCTCGGATGATTGAATGTAGTAGAGTACATCCACTCAAAAAGGGATAGTCGATAGGATCAGGAAGATAGTCAGTATGTTTCGGAAGAAGATAGAGTATAGGATTTGGACCAAAGTTCATTAGCAATAGGGTTTTGGTTAGAGAGTGAATGTCAATGTCATCACATGTGAAGGGTCAGTCACAATGTTGAACTGGGAAAAATATGTAGGAAAGTAGATATCAATAGAGACATTAGGAAATCAGGCAAAGTATAAAGTGAGTGAAAAAACTAGACATTTCCAACAGTTTTGAGGTTGAATATATAATCTTAGGAAGAAACAAAAATGTGGTCACCAATAGGATTGACATTTGAGAGCATTAGGCAACCTGGATATGGATGTTTTTAGTAATCCATCTTCAGTTTCCATTTAGGCTTTGGTACAATCATACGTGTGACTTTTGCATTTTGTGTCCAGAATATTACTGTGGTAACATGCATATGTAGATCAGGTGACATGAGTATTTCTTCCACCATTTCTGGGAGCAATATTTAGAAGGAGAATAAATTAGTATTGGGCATACTAAGAGGTGTACCCTGTGTCTATGAATATAGAGATAATGCATGAATAGACCATATAGTGAATAAATAATATAACTGGTTCCACTTTAAATAATGGATTAAACTGATATCAGAATATATATAAGAAATACTATATTGATATGAAATCATTCCTTCCAACCAGTTATACATCTAATGGTGATATTATAGTTATGGTTTATCATGAAGTGAGTGTCAGTTTTGCTTCAAAAGTGATAAAGGAAATCAAAAATAATGTATTTGGAAAGAAGTCTCATGATAAGACCAGTCAAGAAACCTGGAAGAATCCATGTGTTCTGAAGCAGGAAGTGATTGAAAGTGAAACAAATGCCTATAAGTTTGCTAACTTGTGGATGAAATATGTATCCTATGATGTGCATAAATTGAAGAAATAGTAATGTACCAGTGTTGAATTAAAATAAATTTTAAAATACACATCATGTCACATAGGAATGTACTTGCATTGATGTTAAACTGGGTCAGTTACTGTAGAAGTATTAGTATTTGTATGCAACATTAACTGAAGTTAGTTTTTAGTACTGCAAACAATATGTATTTCAGGTGGATGAATATTTCTGAGAATGATCTTGTGAAAAGTTGATTATAAATCCATATACATGAACATGAATGAATTTAGTGAGTGTATATAAGACACATATATTTCATATTTTGAAAAATCTGGAGAGTGTATATATATATATACAAAAAACACACACAGACAATAAATTAGCAATCGAAATTTATCATGAAATATATATCTTCCACAGATGCAAAATTATTTCTTTTAGAACATGGATTTATGTATAATGTTGTTCTTCTAGGAAACACACCCCTAGGTTAAATTTTCAGTTCCAACAGAGTTTAACAGGAGTGATCATTTCTCACAAATTGTATTTGCCAAATTAGCCTCCTCACAAGAATGTAGGTGTGATACCAGGTAGTGTTCTATATGTGCATTTAAAAATACATGTGCTGAATAGGCTACAGAGAAAGGGAGAGAGGAATTCACATATTTGTTAACATTAAAAACACATGGAGAACTATTTCAATTAAAAATTGACTAGATTTATAACACCTACAATTAATCATGCAAAAAACAAGTCCAACTATACACCATGATTCCTCTGAACTGCTAGTATTCCTATTCTGTTTGTGTTATTTTTCTCCATCATATTAGGAGTAGTAGTCAGAGTTTATTAGGGTATGCGTTAGTGTCAGGGATTCAGTATTTCGAATGGAAAATTGGAAAATGACTCTAAAGGGTATGCAAATATGTGCTACACAAAAATGTTCACACTCTCATCCAGAAGATTGCCTTGGCATTACCTTAGTTCCAAGTAAGATACAATAAAGGAGAAAAGTTAGAAAATCTGTAAATACATATCAGGAATAAAAAATGCTCAGGAGTTCACAAACTTGTAGGTGGTAGAGGAGTTTCCAATAGTAAGGGACAGGGTAAACACTCCACAAACATTGAGCTCTGCTTGTGTAAAGACTTCTTGAGAAACTCTCTGAGGTTGGGCTCTTAAAATACATGTTGTTGTCAGGAGCTTTAGCTTCCTTTGTTGTGTGACCATCAAATCTGGGTGTGCAAATATGTGACCTGAAGGACATTGTTTCTAATTTTCCAATGAAAATGAGGCAGCAGTGCTGAATACTCTTTTTGTAGTTAAAATATGGCCACTGGGGTGTAAGTGTCTCCCCGGGTTGACTGTGAAGCCATTTGGTCATCCTCCAATTTTCGTGGTGTTTCTTGCTAGTGCACTGGGAGTTTGGTATTTGCTTCATGAAATACAAGGAGTTCAACTGGGACACAGTGCTGGAGGGAGTTCTGTCACGTGTGGAGGGACACGGTCTGCATGAGAATGCACCAACCAGGATTCTGTCACACATAGGTTGCCCCTTTGTCCATAGCAACCTGATTCTGAACATTTCCCAGAAACCTATCCATATAACAAGATGCCTTTACATATAAGGGTCTGCTGGCTGTACCCTGTCAATCACAAGGCAATTGGAAGCCAATGGCAGATCCACATGCCCCAACACACATGTTTTTTCACACACCTTCACACCACTGCTCTAGGCCCACTAATGAACAGGCTCCAACTTACTGGCATCACTGTTCTACACAATTTTCATGAAACCCAGTCAGTCAAGGCACTGTCTGATACACTCATGATCAGCAACAGGACATCCAAAAGTTTTCCAGTGCCACCTGGTGATGGGAATTTCAAAAATTTCATGGTATTTATCAAGCCATTTTTCGAGGATAAAGTTGGAGGCTCTGTGGCTTTCAATTCATTCAGGAACCATTAAATGTTGAAGAAGCTCATATCAATGAAAGATCTTGAGAACACTCACAGGCAAGGCTTCCCAAAGAGTGGCCAAAAGGTAACATGAAGTCAGGCCCATTGAGGTATACAATGTGAGGTCCATATGTGTTTTGACTCTCAAGTGTGGCTTTAAAGAATTTCAGAATAAAATCATGTGATATCCAGGCTGAGATTCCCAGTGCTGTGGGCAAAGCCACCCTGCACCTAGATCTCCCTGCACCACAATTAATACCTGAGATGTTGGTTGCATGGCCTAGTAAAATCCAAACACAATTCATGACAATACTTCTCTTATGTCACTTCCAGAATTCAGTCTCTCAGGGGAATCATACCAAAGTTCAAGCCCAGGTGGACCCAGTCATCTGTTCCAAGCACCAAACAAATTACCACAATTCAAAACAAAATGCTCCCACATGCCCCTTATCTTATTTCATGTAGACACTCATCATAACATCTGGATGGAGGTTTCCATGAGGGGCACAGCACAAGACAGTGTCCAAAATAACCTTTCTTGCCCCTCATTTGCCTAAAGTCAGTGTGGCCTGGAAATCCTGACTGTGAACCAGGAGTGATCAAATACGCCTGCTGTTAATACTCCTTGGCTTCTCCAATTTGATGCCTACTGACTGTGGGGTTTAGAATCTTTATGTAAACTGGATTCATGAGAAAACCCAAGCACCTATGGGCTAAACTCTGCAGGGCTTTAAAGAACTCATTTGACCCAAAGGATCCCTATTTTCACTTGATGGATGTAAGGAATCTTATAGAAGAAGGTGAGAGTCTTCATCCACAATAACTGCTCTTTTGGCCATTTTGGTTTTGGATGCACCCATGGGATCTTTCTTTAGATCCATCAGGTGCTGAAAATCTAAGCCACAGCCTCACACAGGGCCAAGAGGCTGATTCAGACACATCCCTTTCCAAAGCAATTAAGCAAAGAGCAAAACACACACAGACATTATAAAGTGGCAATATATATGCCAATTGAAATTCATGATGAAATATATATCGTCCACAGATCCAAAAATATTAATTTTACTGAACATGGATTTATGAATAATGTTGTTAAACAAGAAAGGTTACCCTTAGGTTGAATTTTAAGATCCAATAGCATTTAGGAGGAGTGATCTCTTGTCATAATTTGTATCTGCCATGTCAACCACCTCACAAGAATGTATATGTGATACCAGGTAGGATTCTATATGTTTATATAAAAATACATGTGATGAATAGGCTACAGAGAAAGGGATAGAGGAATTCACATATTTATTAACTTAAAAAACACAAGGAGAACTATTTCAATTAAAAATTAACTAGATTTATAACACCTACCCTACATAATGCAAAAGGAAAGTCCAACTATACACCATGCCTCTTCTGAACTGCTTGTATTTCTATTGTGTTTGTATGCACTGTGGGTTTCAAGAACCATTAAATGTTGAGGAAGCTCATTTGAATGAAACTCTGGAGAACTCTCATAGGCAAGGCTTCCCAAAGAGTGACCAAAAGGTTAGATATAGCCAGGCCCATTGAGGTCTACAATGTGAGGTCCATGTGTGTTTTGACTCTCAACTATGGCTACCAAGTCTTTAAGAATAAAATCATGGGATATCTTGGCTGAAATTCTCAGTGCTCTGTGGAAATCCACCCTCGTCCTTGATCTTAGTTTCCAAGGGCGACTCTCATGCTTGGCCTCCTAAAATATCACCACAATTCATGGCAATACTTCTCTGAGTTCAGTTCCAGAAGTCAGTCTCTAAGGGGAATCACACAAGAATTCAAGCCCAGGTGGACCCACTCATCTCTTCCAACCGTCACACAAATGACCACAATTAATACCAAAACACTCTCACATGGCCCTCCTCTTCTTCTATAAAGGCACTCATCATAACATCTGGCTGGAGGTTTCCATGAGGGGCACAGCCCAAGACAGTGTCCCAAATAAGCTCCCTTGCCACTCATTTGCCTAAATTCAGGGTGGCTTGGACACCCTTCTTGTCCACCAGGAGTGATCTGAAAGGGTAAAATAAATTGAAATTAAAGTGTAAAAGTTGAAGTGTAAAAGACTGGGTTTTGTAAAGTTTCTAAGCTGCAAGGCCTGAGTTAAAATGTAAAGGACCAGGTATTGTTAAGTTCCTATGCTACATGCAAAACCTGAAATTCCTGTAGCTTGTAGTACAATTCCCGACTGCCCAGTAAATATTCCCCCTGACCGCCTGGTTATTTAATAACCTAGGACCCTGTGTGGCCTGGCACATAGGCATTGCAAGGCCTAAAGCAATCTGTTTGAATGTGTACCTCGCTTTAGAACTGACCTATCACTCCTGCCTCACCTGTTCCTGCCAATGAGTGAACTAATCATGTTTAGGAATTGTTGTTTGATTTTTCTGCGGTGTATGTTGATTTCTTAAAGGAGACTGTGATATATGTAAAGTCCCGCCCTCCCCAAAAAGTGTACTTAAGCACTGCTCAACCCCTGCTCGGGGCTCTGGGCTGCTCTCCCTTCTTGAGTGAGCACGTAGGCCCAGCATGCTGGATTGGATCCTCAATGAACGCCTTTTTCTGTTGCATGAGCTGTGGTCTCTTGGTGGTCTCTTCCTCCGACGTTCACCGGATCCATACATTTGGTGCGTTGGCCGGGAATCACGCAGCATAGGACAAGGACACCCCAACAGACCCCTCTGGGGGTAAGTAAGGCGCTTCTTTCCATTTTTCCTTGTGATCGCTCAGAGCTTTTTGTTCAGGTTCCGTTTTTCCATTTTTGGTTTGGGTTGGCAGAGTGGCTGCCAGCGGAGAACGTAAGTTCCCCCTGTCAGTGGTGGACAAACGTGTCCTAAAGCCACAGACCACGTCCTCGCAAGGGATGCCTTGGAGGACTCAGGGAGTGATGGATGTGCCCTCATTGGGTGAGGAGGGACGGATGAGCCCACATTAGGTGATTGTGCTGCCAACCCATCATATCTTGCTGGCTACTTTTTTCTCTCAGGTTGAATTCACTGTCTGTCTTTGTGGTCTAACCCATCAGGTTTTGCCAGTTACTAGGTTCTAATCTTTACTTCTGAACTCGTGTTAAATGTTACCTGTGTGTACATGTTTGTGTCACGTTTGTATTGTCCTTGTCTCTGTTTGAGAAACTCTCATTATGGGACAAAGCCATTCCATGCCTCTGTCCTTGAAGCCTTTCCTGGTCCCTGCCTCCAATCCGACACCGTCACCCAGGATCCTATCACTCAAACCTTCTACTCCTTCCCCTCTTCCCTCCATTCTCCCTGAGTCACAAGATTGTAGATCTTGGGGTTGTGAACAAACGGGAGCTGCATGATGGTCTTTGTGTGTCTTTTTATCTGAGTTTCTGTTAAATGTGATGGCATTGTTGGGACCGATGCAGAGTCCCGAGTTCCAACCTGCCTTACATATGTGGAAGTTACTTTGGCTAAATTTTAAACTAATGCTTCTCCTGTGAGGGACCAAAAGTCAATAGAACCGCCAGTTTTTCTGTTCTCACCTTTTGCACCTCTCTTAGCTGTGTTTTAAAGAACTTTGATAAACTTTACTCCCCTTTGTTAAGCAAGATTACGGAAGCAGTGATTTTTTTCTTCCCGTAGTTGGCTTGAGCATGCCCACTGCAGAGGGAAATGTCTGGGGTGAAAGAACTTTGATATCTCGCTTAAACTTTTCTCAAAACCCTGTCCTCATTATTAAATTGGCATTAATTGGCTTTGGGATGGGAACCAAGCCTTCAGTCATAAATTTTGACACCCCAGAGGGGACTTTAAATAAACCCCACTCTGCCCTCTTGGGGAAGCCTAGCACTCAAAACAACTGCAAGCAGAGGATGAAATTTTTGGGAGCTGACTACTGCAAAGTTGGGAGACATAGAATATGCCTGGTGCCTGGGGTCAAAGCAAACCAGAGGAACTAATCCTGTAAGTAAATGGTGAGGCTAAGGGACTCCCAGCAGCTGACAGAGCCATTTTGCTGTGGGGAACTCCCTTATTCCTTACGTGCACTTTAAGGATTTCTCAACCTCTGTTTACTTAACAAAAGGGACAATGAATGCATTAATATGTTGATATTATAGATTTTTTCTTGAGGAGGATCTAGGGTGAATGTGTATCTAAAAATGATTTTTTTTTTTTATTTTAACCATCTCGTATCTAAATGGGTTTCTAAAGCATTGCACTATGTTACAGTTAAAAGTTGGGTTTAAACAATTGTTTAGTTTGATTTCAGGTAGTTCATGCTAGGAAACTTAAATACTTAGGATAAAAAATAATTAAAGAGTTTTAATTTTGAACTAGGCAGCCTGAAAAAATTTCACTAGATATACCAGTGCATTAACTTGGGAAGAGATAATAAATTATGATATGGTATCTATTCCCATCAGTGTGTAAGATTTTAAAAAATGGTACTAAATTAAAACGTTGGTCTGGCTTATTGAAATGACATTAATTAGCAACAGTCTTGGAAATTTTTAAAGCTTAATTTCGGATACACATGGTAGTGTGTGGTTCTTTTTAAAAAATTTTCAGCCAATTTAACGTAACTTAATACTATTAGAAACTTCATAACAAAGAAAGGGGCTTAACGATCCTATAGAAACTTCTTCTGATGGTGGCTTTAATATTATCAAAAAATGATCCTATTTTCAGTTTTGTGTGAGCAAGTTTTTCTAGTGTAGAAAAATCTAAAGATATAAAATTTTGAGAATTACATCTTAAACTTGCATCAAAATTTTCAACATCCAAACCTGGAAATTATGACTTATAGCTAAAATGCCTTAGGCCTGAGGTTTCTGCTACGAATTCCAGTCTTTTCAGTTTTCCAGACTTCAGCAAGGACTTAAGTTGATATGTAAATAAAAGAAGCCTGCAGCACTCAGCAGGAGACAGATAAAAAAGAGTAAATGTGTCTTTTTACCTGAACTCAAACTAGACCTAACCAAAAAATTATATTATACGGTATTTACTAATTACTGGCCAGTCATCTTTTTTAGTACTCTTGCTTTTCTTAGATTCTGTATTTTTTTTTTTTTTGAACTCATGATCTTGATTCTGCTGATGGGTTAATGTTTTCTGATCAGTTCTATTTTTGATCGACTCTGGAGTTTTTAGCATTTCAATGGAGATTTCACCTGAAAAAGCTACAAGGCTTTTATTATTGTGTTATGTGTTACATTTGTGTTACGTGTTGTATGTTGGTATGTCTGTATGTGTGTATGTCCATATATCATGCAGTGATA
Organism: Callospermophilus lateralis; assembly: GCF_048772815.1. Classification (NCBI taxonomy): domain Eukaryota; kingdom Metazoa; phylum Chordata; class Mammalia; order Rodentia; family Sciuridae; genus Callospermophilus; species Callospermophilus lateralis. Next base: position 28,212 of record NW_027513555.1, read on the forward strand.
TGACAATTGACAGATGAGGAGCACTCATGAAAAATTTAAGAATGTATCCAAATGTCTTTGATTCACGTGATTCATATGTTTTAATTCAAATTGGGTAAACAGATAAAAATAAAGATGTCTTTAAAATTAGGACAATAAGTTTTCTAGGTTTTCAAAAAGGCCCTAATAAAATGTAGATGTCTATAAAATAATCTGCCTAAATTCAAAAATTTACAAGTATTGTATTGAAATGTGAACAGAAAGAGGTTAGTAGATGAAAAAGAGAAACTAAAAGGTTCCAGATATAGATCTAATAGAGGAAAAATGTGTTTCTGGATAAGAGAGTCTATATGATTAAGTAATTAAAGGGGTTTAAGTAAATAATAAAAAAAGGTTTGTGTAACTTGGTTATATGTGTAAGTTTTGAGCAAGTAATCTTAAAAAAATAAACAGCTGGTAAAACAAGTACTGTTTTTATAAAATTGTGCCATGTTATTTCTTTAAAATCTAAACTTGTTTAATACAAAAACATCAATGTAATTGTGGTGTTAATGTGTTCATATCTTCCAGGTATACAAGTCTGTAAGGTAGAAGCTTCCAAAGACCATTGTATCAAGCTGGTGTTCTAAGGTTGTATGGTAATTCTAGGCTTAAAAGAAAAACATGTTGGAGATTTATGTATATCATTTGTGTTCTATAATTGGACTTGTTATCAATAAGATATGTACAGTTCCATGTTACTTTTTACACTGAGATGCAATTTAAAAGTATTTTTAACTTAATGGGAGCCAAATCTGTGAAGGTTTTATTGTAAACACAAAGGTAATACCCATTCATTTCCATGTGAAAACTGTTTTCTTCAGGCTTCACAAAGGGGTGTCCTGAGACAAAGACTTTCCTGATATTCAGGGCAACAAAGCAATAGGTAATCAAAAGGCCCAAAGCAGGGTTTCTCCACTGAGACTTTACTGGCTACACTGATATCTGAGTTTTCTGAGATGCTTTCCATTCCCTTCAGCTATCCAGTATATGGCCATGTCACAGATCTTGGAAGTGGTTCATATATTGGACACAAAATCATGAGCCTATTCTGGAGAGTGGCCAGAATTCAGGAAGAAAACAGGAACGTAGGAAGATAGTTGGTGTTGCCCATTGATAAGGCAAGCCACACTCCATTTATAAATTGTGCCGGATGAATGCTGGGAAGTTTTCTCCTTGAGAGGATACACCCATTGAGGCATTCTCTTTTCTAATGTCTACAACCACGGACACAGTGGGATACACAGACCTAAAAACACTCGCCTTGTCAAAGGACTAACTAGAAACACTCCACTCCAAACCAAACACACCCCCTTTCCTAACTATTCTCAGAACAAAAGAAAAAACCACAAACCCATACCCACAACCACAAAGGCACCTCCTTCCCCCAAGTAGGTCTGGAACTATCCAGAGTGTCCTCTGACCGGAGGGCCATACTATGTTCCCCAGAAATTGTCTGTCCTGTCTCAGATCTGGGCTCCTTGGTCAACTCTGTGAAGTTTTCAGGAGCCAGCAGTGAGCCTCTACCTGTTTTCTCCGGAAGGGCCGCTCTTCAGAATTTTTCTGGAATTTGGCCATTCTCACATAAGTAGGTACCACAAAAGACTGACTCTGTCCTCGGAAAATCCAAACAAGTGAGAACACTGGAACTGGTGCTGGGACTGGGTCTTGGTGCCTGGCTTCCTGGAACCCAAATTTGGAGAGTTCCATCAACAAGGATGTGAGGTGAGGTCACTTCCTTTAGTAACTGAATGAGGTCACTGCCTTGGCAACCAATTTGTCCTAACATTTGCTTCCTAAGGTCTCATAACATGAAGGATGTCCCTACTACCTGTGACACTTTCACAAGTTAGAATAGTATAGAAACCATAGTCACCTGGGAACAGCTCTCCACAAAGGCCTAGTTTGGTTCATCTCCTCTACCTTAAGAAGAGAGAATCTGATTCAGACACAACCCTTCATCCTGACCAGGTTGTTTGCCATGGAAGATGCCTTTTGCTCTATCATGTCCTTCATAGCTGCCTACATCTTCTCCAGGGATCATTTCTGCATGGAACTTTGAAGTTTTCAGCAGGTGGAAGATCCCCTGCATTCCTGTATTGTAAGACCAAACCTTTCCCTGCTTTTCTGAACACTTAGATTGAGGGAACAGTGTATGGTTAGGGTTAATAATATGTTCAATTAAAACCAAAATACTCCCACATGGCCCTCATTTTCTTCCATGTAGACATTCATCATAACCTCTGGCTGGAGGTTTCCATAAGGGGCGCAGCCCAAGACAGTGTCCAAAATAAGTTCCCTTGCCCCTCATTTTCCTAAAGTCAGGGTTTCCTGGACACCCTTCCTGTAAACCAGGATTGATCAAATAGGCCTGCCAGTAATACTGCTCTGTTTCTTCATTTTGAAGCCTACTGACTTTGAGGTATAGATTCTTTATGTGATTTGGAGTCATGTGAGAACCCAAGCACTGCTGCAGGGCTTTGAAGAACTCATTTGTCTCAAAGGATCCCTCTACTTACTTGATGGAGGTCAGGAACCTAACAGAGGAAGCAAGAGACTTCATCCACAATGACTGATCTTTTTGCCATTTTGGTTTTGGATGCACACATGGGATCTTTCTTTAGATCCATCAGGTGCTGAAAATCAAAGCCACAGCCTCTCTCAGAGCCGAAAGGATGATTCAGACACATCCCTTTCCAAAGCAATTAAGCAAAGAGCCACAGGTGATGCTCATTCATTTCCAATTTAAAGCAGTTTTTTTCAGGCTTCACAAAATGGTGGCCTGAGGAAAAGACCTTCCTGACATTCAGGTCAACAGAACAGTAGGTTAGCAAAAGGCACAAAGCAGGGTTTCTCTACTGAGACTTTACTGGTCACACTGATATCCGAGTTTTCTGAGATGCTCCCAATTCCCTTTATCTATCCAGTACATGGCCATGTCACAGAACTCGACAGAGGTCCATATCTTGGACAAAAAAACATGAGCCTATTCTGGAGAGTGGCCAGAATTCAGGAAGAAAACAGGAACTAAGGAAAGAAGTAGGTGTTGCCCATATAAGGCAAGCCACAGTCCATTCATAAATTGGGCAGGATGTGTGCTGAGATGCTTTCTACTAGACAGGACACATCCATTGATGCATTCACTTTTCTAATATCTACAACCACGGAAAAAGTGGGAAACACAAACATAGAAACACTCGCCATGTCAAATGACTTACCAAAAACAGTCCACTCCAAACCAAACATACTGCCTTTCCTACCTATTCTCAGAACATGATACAAAACTACAAATTCACACCCACACCCACAAAGGCACCTCCATTACCCAAGTAGGTCTGTGACTATCCAGAGTGTCCTCAGACTGGTGGGCCTTACTCTGCTCCCTCGAAATGGACTTTCCTGTCTCAGATCAGGTCTCCTTTACCAACTCTGTAAAGTTGTCAGCATCAATCAGTGAGTCACTACCTGCTTTCTCAGGAAAGGCCCCTCTTCAGAGCTTTCCTGGCATTTAGCCATCCACACATCAGTATGTACCAAGAAAGACCGACTTTGTCCTTGGTAAATCCAAACAAGTGAACCCACTGGGACTGGGACTGGGACTGGCTCTGAGTGCCTGGCTTCCTGGATCCCAAGTTCAGAGAGTTCCATCACCAAGGAAGTGAGGTAGGTCACTTCCTTCAGGAACCGAATGAGGTCACTATCTTGGCAACCACTTTATCCTAAATTTGCTTCCAAGGGTCCCATGAGAGAGAGGCTGCCCCTACTTCCTGTGTCACATTCACAAGATAGAATGGTATATCAACCATAGGCACATGTTAACAGCTCTCCACACAGACCTGGTTTGGTCCATCTTCTCTACATTAAGAAGAGAGAGGCTTATTCAGACACATCGCTTCATCCTGACCAGGTATTTTACCAAGGAAGATATCTGTTGCTCTCTCAGGTTCTTCATAGCTGCCTACATCTTCTCCAGGGTTTATTTCTGCATGGAACTTGAGGTTCTCAACAGGTGGAAGATCCCCTATCTACCTGTATTATAACACCAACTCTGTCCCTGCTCTTCGTAAAGTTAAATTGAGGGAACAGTGCATGGTTAGGGTTAATAGCATGTTCGATTTGGGTTAGGAATCATTCTGTGAGATGAATAATGGTATTGGGAACCTCCGATATTACAAGCATATATAGGTGTAATATAAGTATGAAAACAGAAATCTAGGAAAGATTTCAAACCCAGATGAACATTGGGCCCTTGATTGGGATACTTAGCTTTGAATTATTTCCGCAAAGTTGTCTCAGATAAATCGATATACAATGGTATAGGACCTTGTACCTTGGATGACTGAATGAGGAAGAGATCGTCCAGACAAAAAGAGATAGTTCGAAAAGTTATTTAGATATAGGGTTTTGGTTAGAGAGTGAATGTAAATGTCAGCATATGTGAAGAGTCAGTCACAGTGATAAACTGGGGAAAATGTGTAGGAAAGCAGATATCAATAGAGACATTAGGAAATCAGGGAAAGTACAAAGTGAGTGATAGGATAAGATGTTTTTAACATGGTTGAGTTTGAATATATAATCTTAGGAAGAAACAAATATGTAGTCACCAATAGGAATGATATTTAAGATCATTAGTTAATCAGGACATGGATGTTGTTAGTAATACATGCTCACATTAAATTTAGGCTTTGGTACAATCATAAGGGTGTCCTTTGCATTTTTTGTCAGGAATATTACTGTGTTGAAATGTAAATGTATATCAGGTGACTACAGTATTTCTTCAACTATTTCTGAAAGCAACATTTTAAGACTGATAAGTTAGTATTGGGGACACAAGTACGTGTACCCTGTGCCTATGATTATAAAGATGATGCCTTAATAGACCATACTGTAAATAAATAATATAACTGGATCAAACTTTAAATAATTGATTGAATTGATATCTGAAAATATATAGGAAATCTTATATTGATATACATAAGTTCATTCTAACCAGTTATACATCTAATGGTAATTTTAGCATTATGGTTTATGATGAAGAGTGTGGGAGTTTTGCTTCAAAAATGATTATGGAAATCGAAAATAATATGTTTGGAAATAATCTCATGCAAAGAACACTCAAGAAACATGGAGGAATACATATGTTCTGAAGCAGCAAGTAATTGCAAGTGAACCAAATGCGTACAGATTTGTGAACTTGTGGATGAAAAGTATTATCCTATGATGTCCATAAACTGAAGAAATTGTAATGTACCAGTGTTGAATAAAAATGAACTTCAAAATACACATCATGTCCCATAGGATTTTACTTGCATTGATGTTAAACTGGGTCAGTTACTGTACAAATATTAGTATTTGTAAGCACCATTCACCAAAGTTAGTTTTCAGTACTGGGAAATAAATATGTATTTCATGTGGATGAATATTTCTGAGAATAATCTTGTGAAAATTTGATTATAAATCCACATATAGGAACATGAGTTAAATTAATGAGTGTATAATAAGACACATATATTTCATATTTTGAATAATCTGGAGAAAAAAAAAATATATATATAGATACAAACACAGACATTAAAATGTAGTAATATGTATGCCAATCAAAATTCATTATGAAATATATATCATCCTCATATCCAAAAATATTCTTTTTACTGAGCATGGATTTATGTATAATGCTGTTCATCTAGGAAATTCACCAATACGTTGAATTTTCAGTTCCATCAGTATTTAGGGGGAGTGATCTCTTCTCACAATCTGTATCATCCTAAAACAGCAAGCTCACAAGAATGTACGTGTGATACCAGGTAGGATACTAAATATGCATAATAAATTTCATGAGATGAATAGGCTACAGAGAAAGGGAGACAGAAATGTACATATGTGTTAACTTTAAAAACTCATGGAGAAGTATTACAATAAAAAGTTGACTAGATTTATAACACATACACTTGATAAAGCAGAAGGCAAGTCCTAGTATACACCATGCCTCCTATGTACGGCCTGTATTTCTATTCTGTTAGGTTTCTTTTTCTACATCATAGTAAGATTAGTAGTCAGAGTCTAGTAGGGTATGGGTTAGTGACAGGGATTCAGTATTTCTAATGGAAAATAGGAAAATGAATCTAATGTGTATGCAAATATTTGCTAGACAAAAATCTTCCCACCGTCCTCCAAAACAATGCCTTGATATTTCCTTCGCCACAAGTAATACACAATTAGTGGAGAAGAGTTTGAAAATCTGTGAATATATATCTGGAAAAGAAAATGCTCAGGGGTTCACAACCTTGGAGGTGGTAGAGGAATTTCCAAAAGTAAGGTACAGGGTAAACACTCCACAAATATGGAACTCTGGTGGCCTAATGAGTTTTTGAGAAACTGCCTCTGAGTTTGGGCCCTTGAAAAATTTGTTGTTGTCAGGAGCTTTAGCTTCCTTTGTATTGAGACCATCAAACCTGGGTTGGCATCTATGTGACCTGGATGACATGGTTCCTTATATGCTATTGAACATGAGGAAGAAGTTCTGAATTTTCCCTTTGTTAGTAAACTGAGGACACTGGGGTCTAAGTGTCTAACCATGTGATCTGTGAAGCCATTTGGTCATACTCCACTTTTCGTGGTGTTTCTTACTGCTGCACTGGGAGTTTGGTATTGGCTTCACGTAATACAAGGAGAAAAACTGGGACACAGTGCTAGAGGGAGTACTCTCACGTGTAGTGGTTGAGGGTCTGCAGGAGAATGCACCAACCAGGCTTCTATCCCAAAAAGCTTGCACCCATGTCCATAGCAACCTGATTCTGAACATTGCCCTGAAACCTCTCCATATAACAAGGTCCCTTTACTTGTAAGGTTCTGCTGGCTGCAACATGTCAGTCACAAGTCATTCGGAAACCAATGGCAGAACCACGTGTCCCCACGACAGATGTTTTATCATACACCTGCCGACCACTGCTCTGGGCCCACTAATCAGCAGGCTCCAACTTTCTGGCACCTCTGTTCTCACCATTTTCATGAAACCCAGTCAATCAATGCAATGTCTGGTACACTCATGATCAGCAACAGATATCCAAAGGTTCTCCAGTGCCATCTGTTCATGGAAATTTAAAAAATTCATGGTATTTATCTAGCCAATTTTCAAGGATGAAGTTGGAGGCACTGTGGCTTTCAATTTATTCAGGAACCATGAAATGGTGAGGAAGCTTATTTCAATTAAAGCTCGGGAGAACTCTCAGAGGCAAGGTTTCCCAAAGAATGGCCAAAAGGTCACATTAAGCCAGGCCCATTGAGGTCTACAATTGAGGTCCATGTGTGTTTTGACTCTCAACAATGGCTGCCACGTCTTTCTGAATAAAGTCATGTGATATCCTGCCTGAGATTCCCAGTGCTCTTTGGAAAGCTATCCTGAGTCTAGATCTCAGTCTCCAAGGGAAACTCTCATGTGTGGCCTCCTAAAATCCCAACACAATTCATGTCAATACTTCTCTGAGTTCATTTCAGTCTCTAAGGGGAATCACTCCAGAGTTGAAGTCCATGCGGACCCAGTCATCTCTTCCAACCACCACACAAATGACCACAATTAAACCAAAACACTCCCACATGGCCCTCATCTTCTTCAATATAAACTCTCATCATAACCTCTTGCTGGAGGTTTCCATGAGGGGCGCAGCCTAAGGAAGTGTCCAAAATAAGCTCACTTGCCCCTTATTTGCCTAAACTCAGTGTGGCCTGGAAACCCTTTCTGTGAACCAGATGTGATAAAATAGGCCTGCCATTAATACTGCTCTACTTCTCCAATTTGAGGCCTACTCTCTGTGGGGCATAGATTCTTTATGTGAATTGGGGTCATGAGAAAATCAAGCACCTATGGGCTACCCTCTGCAGGGCTTTGAAGAACCTATTTCAGTGAGTCGAGGAATTGGACCAAATGTTCTTTAGATATAGGGTTTTTGTTAAAGAGTGAAAGTAAATGTCAGCATATTTGAAGAGTCAGTCACAGTGATGAACTGGGGAAAATGTGTAGGAAATCAGATATCAATAGAGACATTAGGAAATCAGGCAAAGTACAAAGTGAGTGATAGGATAAGACATTTTTAACAGGGTTCAGATTCAATATTTAATCTTAGGAAAAAACAAATATGTAGTCACCAATAGGAATGATATTTGAGATCATTAGTTAATCAGGACTTGGATGTTGTTAGTAATACATGCTCACTTTCAATATAGGCTTTGGTACAATCATAAGTGTGTCCGTTGCATTTTGTGTCAGGAATATTACTGTGATAAAATGTGTATGTATATCAGGTGACTAGAGTATTTCTTCCACCAATTCTTAAAGCAATATTTTAAAGACTTATAAATTAGTATTTGGGATACAAATAGGTATACCATCGGTCTATGAATATAGAGATGATGCCTTAATAGACCATACTGTGAATAAATAATATAACTGGTTCAAACTTTAAATAATGGATTGAATTGATATCTGAAAATATATAGGAAATTTTATATTGATATACATAAATTCATTCTAACCAGTTATACATCTAATGGTAATATTAGCATTATGGTTTATCATGAAGAGTGTCTGAGTTTTGCTTCAAAAATGATTATGGAAATCAAAAATAATGTGTTTGGAAAGAATCTTATGAAAAGAACAGTCAAGAAACATGGAGGAATACATGTGTTCTGAAGTAGGAAGTGATTGAAAGTGAACCAAATGCCTATAAATTTGTGAAATTGTGGATGAAAGGATATATCCTATAATGTCCATAAACTGCAGAAATAGTAATGTATCAGTGTGGAATAAAAATGAACTTCAAAATACACATCATGGTCCCATAGGTGTCTACTTGCATTGATGTGAAACTGGGTCAGTCACTGTGGAAATATTACGATTTGTATGCACCATTCACTGAATTTAGTTTTCAGTACTAGGAAATAAATATGTATTTAAGGTGGATGAATATTTCTAAGAATTATTTTGTAAAAATTTGATTATAAATCCACATACACACACATGAGTGAATTTAGAAAGTGTATAATAAGACACATATATTTCATATTTTGGAAAATCTAAAGAGTAGATATCTATATCTATATAGATAGATAGATAGATAGATAGATAATTAGATACTCACATACACAGACATTAAAATGTAGCAATATATATGCCATTCGAAAATCATAATAAAATAGATATCATCCACGTATCCAAAAATATTCATTTTACTGAACATTTATTTATGCATAATACTGTTCATCTAGGAAATTCACCCATAGGTAGAATTTCCAGTTCCATCAGTATTTAGAGGGAGCGATCTCTTCTCACAATTTGTATCTTCCAAAATAAGCAAGCTCACAAGAATGTACATGTGATACCAGGTAGACTTCTAAAGATGCATTAAAAAATACATGTGATGAATAGGCTACAGAGAAAGTGAGACAGAAATTTACATATGTGTTAATTTTAAAAACTCATGGAGAAGTATTACAATGAAAAGTTGACTAGATTTATAACACATACCATTGATAAAGCCGAAGGCAAGTCCAAGTATACACCATGACTCCTATGAAAGGCCTGTATTTCTATTCTGTTAAGTTTCTTTTTCTCCATCATATTTTGATTAGTAGTCAGAGTCTAGTAGGGTATGGGGTAGGGTCAGGGATTCAGTATTTCAAATGGAAAATAGGAAAATGAATCTAATGTGTATGCAAATATGTGCTACACAAAAATCTTCCCACTCTCATCCAGAACAATGCTTTGACATTACCTTCGCCCCAAATAAGAAACAATTAGTGGAGAAAAGTTAGAAAATCTGTGAATACATATGTGGAAAGGAAAATGCTCAGGAGTTCACAAACTTGTAGGAGGTAGAACGGGTTACAAAAAGAGAGAGGGTAAACACTCCACAAACATGGAGCTCTGCTAGCCTTTTTGAGAAACTGCCTCTGAGCTTGGGCAGTTAAAATATATGTTGTTGTCAGGAGCTTTAGCTTCCTTTGTAGTGAGACCATCAATTCTGGGTCTCCATCTATGTGACCTGGATGACATGGTTTTTTATTTTCTAGTGAACATGAGGCAGCAGTGCTGAATTTTCTCTTTGTAGGTAAACTTTGGCCACTGGGGTCTAAGTATCTAACTGTGTTGTCTGAAAAGCCATTTGGTCATTATCCACTTTCGTGGTGTTTTTTACTGCTGCACTGTGAGTTTGGTATTGGCTTCACGAAATACAAGGAGTTCTACTGGGACCCAGTGCTGGAGGATGTACTCTCACGTGTGGTGGGTTACTAAAATGCACCAGTGGGGCTTCAATCCCACATAGCTTTTCAACTTGACAATAGCAACCTGATTCTGGACATTGGCAGGAATCCTCTCCATATAATAAGATGCCTTTACATACAGTCTGCTGGCTGTACCATGTCAGTCACAAGTGATTTCTAAGCCAATGGCAGATCCACGTGGCCCCACCAGAAATGTTTTTTTCACAAACCTACACTCCACTGCTCTAGGCCCACTAGTCTGCAGGCTCCAACTTTCTGGCATCTATGTTCTACACTTTTTCCATGAAACCCAGTCAATCAAGGCACTGTCTGGTACAGTCATGATCAGCAACAGGACATCCAGAGGTTCTCCAGTGCAACCTGGTCATGGTAATTTCAAAAAATTCATGGTATTTTTCTAGATATTTTTCAATAATGAAGTTGGAGGCACTGTGGGATTCAATTTATACAGGAACCATTAAAAGGTGAGGAATCTCATTTCAATGAAAGGTCTGGAGAACTCTCACAGGCAAGGCTTCCCAAAGAGTGGGCAAAAGGTCACATGAAGCCAGGCCCATTGAGGTCTACAATGTGAATTCCATGTGTGTTTTGACTCTCAACTATGGCTGACAATCTTTCAAAATAAAATCTTGTGATATCCTGGCTGAGATTCCCAGTGCTCTGTGGAAAGTCACCCTGGGCCTAGATCTCAGTTTCCAATGGCGAATCTCATGCTTGGCCTCCAAAAATCTCAACACAATTCATGGCAATACTTCTCTGAGCTCAGTTCCACAACTCAGTCTCTAAGGGGAATCACAACAGAGTTCAAGCCCAGGTGGACCCAGGCATCTCTTCCAATTGCCACACAAATGACGACAATTAAAACCAAAACACTCCCACAGGGCCCTCTTCTTCTTTTATATAGACACTAATCATAAACTCTAGCTGGAGGTTTCCATGAGGGGCACAGCCCAAGACAGTGTCAAAAATAATCTCACTTGCCCCTCATTTGCCTAAAGTCAGGGTGGCCTGGACAACATTCCTGTGAAACAGAAGTGATCATATAGGACTGCTGTTAATACTGCTCCACTTCTCAAATTTGGGGCCTACTGACTGTGGGGTATAGATTCTTTGTGTGAATTGGAGTCATGAGAAAACGCAAGCACCTATTGTCCAGCCTCTGCAGGGCTTTGAAGAACTCATTTGACACAAATGATCCCTATTCTCACTTGATGGAGGTCATTAATATTACAGAGGAAGGCGAGAGGCTTCATGTACAATGACTGATCTATTTTTCCATTTTGGTTTTGGATGCCCACATGGGATCTTTCTCTAGATACATCAGGTGCTGAAAATCTAAACCACAGGCTCACACAGGGCCAAGAGGCTGATTCAGACAAATCCCTTTCCAAAGCAATGAAGTAAAAAGCCAGAGGTGATTCCCATTCATTTCCATTTGAAAACTCTTTTCTTCAGGCTTCACTAAGGTTTGGCCTGAGGCAAAGACCTTTCTGACATTCAGAGCAACAGAACAATAGGTAATCAAAAGCCCCCAAGCAGGGTTTCTCCTAGGAGACTTTCCTGGTTACTCTGATATGTGAGTTTTCTGAGATGCTCGCCATTCCCTTCAGCTATCCAGTACATGGCTATGTCACAGAGCTTGGAGGTGGTACGTATCTTGTACAAAAATACATGATACTAATCTTTAGAGTGGCCAGAATTCAGGAAAAAAAAATGAGAACATAGGTAGATAGCAGGTGTTGCCCATGGATAAGGCAAGCCTCAGTCCATTCATTAATTGGGAAGGATGCATACTGGGAAGTTTTCTACTAGACAGGACACACCCAATGAGCTATTTTCTTTTCTAATATCTACAAAGAAAAACACAGTGGGATACACAGACACAGAAACAGTCTCCTTGTCAAATGACTTACTAGAAACAGTCCACTCCATACCAAACAAACCTCCTTTTTTACCTATTCTCAGATCATGAGAAAAAACCACAAACACAAACCAACACCCACAAATGCACCTCCTTCTTCCAAGTAGGTCTGTGACTATCTGGAGTGTCCTCTGACTGGTAGGACATACGATGTAACCCAGAAATGGCCTTTCTGTCTCAGATCTGGTCTCCTTCGTCAAATCTGTGAATTTGTAAGGAGGCAGTGGTGAGCCAATTCCTATGCTCTCAGGAAAGACCCCTCTTCAGAGCTTTCTTGGTATTTGGCAACCCTTACATCAGTAGGTACCAAGAAAGACTGACTCTGTCCTTGGTAAATCCAAAGAAATGAGCCCAGTGTGACTGCGACTGGGACTGGCTCAGGGTGCCTGGCTTCCTGGATCACAAAATTCAGAGACCTCCATCACCAAGGAAGTGAGGTGAGGTCACTACCTTCAGAAAATGAATGAGGTCACTGTCTTGGCCACCACTTTGTCCTAACAGTTTCTTCCTATTGTCTCCTGACATGGAGGCTGCCCTACTTCCTGTGATACTTTCACATGTTAGAATGGTATAGAAACCATAGTCACCTGGGAACAGCTCTCCACACAGGCCTAGTTTGGTCCATCTTCCCTACATTAAGAATAGAGAGGCTGACTCAGACACATCCTTTCATCCTGACCATGTTGTTTGCTATGGAATATGACTTTTGTTCTCTCAGGTCCTTCATAGCTGCCTGCATCTTCTCCAGGGATAATTTCTGCATGGATTTTGAGGTACTCAGCAGGTGGAAGATCTCCTAACTTCCTGTATTGTAATACCAACTTTGTCCCTGCTCTTCTGTAAAGTGAGATTGAGGGAATATTGTATGGTCAGGGTTAATAGCATGTTCGATTTGGGTTGGAAATCATTCTGCTGGATGAATAATTGTATTGGGAACCAGCGATATTTATAAGAATATAGAGGGAAAACATAAGTATGAAAACAGAAATCTAGGTAATATTTGAAGCCCAGAAGGATTTGGACTCTTGATTGGGATCCTTAGCTTGAGTTATGTTTTGCACCGAGGTCTCAGTTAAATTGATATACAATGGCATAAGACCCTGTACCTCAGATGATTAAATGTAGAAGAGAACATCCAGTCAAAAAGGGATTGTGTGTAGGATTAGGAAGATAGTCAGTAGGTTTAGGAGGAAGAGTGAGTCTAGGATTTGGACCCAATGTTCTTTAGCAATACGGTTTTGGTTAGAGAGTGAATATAAATGACACCATATGTGAAGAGTCAGGCACAATGATGAACTGGGGAAAATATGTAGGAAAGCAGACATCAATAGAGACATTAGGAAATCTGGCAAAGTATAACATGATAGGATTAGAGATTTTCAACAGGGTTGAGGTTGAATACATAATCTTAAGAAGAAACAAATTTGTAGTCACCAATAAGATTGACATTTGAGAGCATTAGGCAACCTGGACATGGATATATTTAGTAATCCATGTTCACATTCCATTGAGGCTTTGGTACAATCATAAGGGTGACCTTCGCATTTTGTGTCCAAAATATTACTGTGATAATATGTATATGAAGATCAGGTGACATGAGTATTTCTTCCACCATTTCTGGGGGAAATATTTTGAAAAGATATAAATTAGTACTGGGGATACTAATAGGCTTACCCTGTGTTCATGAATATAGAGATGATGCATTAATAGACCATAATGTGAATAAATTATATGACTGGTTCCAAATTTAAATAATGGATTGTATTGATATCTGAAAAAATAGAAGAAATCATTTATTGATGTACATACATTCATTCCAACCACTTACATATCTAATGGTTATCTTAGGGTTACCGTTTATCATGAATAGTGAATGAGTTTTGCTTCAAAAATGATTATGGAATCGAAAATAATGTGTTTAGAAAGAAGTCTAGTGAAAAGACGAGTCAAGAAACATGGAGAAATATAAGTGTTCTGAAGGAGGAAGTGATTGAAAGTGAACCAAATGTTTATAAATTTGTGAATTTGTGAATGAAAGGATATATTTTATGATGTCTATAAACTGAAGAAATAATAACGTACAAGGTTTGAATAAAAATGAACTTTAATAAACACATCACATCCAATAGGAATCTACTTGCATTGATGTTAAACTTGGTCAGTTACTGTAGAAATATTACGATTTGTAAGCACCCTTCCCTGAAGTTAGTTTTCAGTACTAGGAAACAAATATGTATTTCAGTGGATGTATATTTCTGAGAATAAACTTGTTAAAAGTTGATTATAAATCCACATATATGAATATGAATGAATTCAGGCGGTGTATAAGAAGACACACATATTTCATATTTTGGTAAATCTGGAGAATATATATATATATAGACACACAAACACACACACATTATAATGTAGCAATATATATGCCAACTGAAATTCATCATGAAAAATAACTCATCCGCATATCCCAAAATATTCATTTTACTGAACAGTAATATATGTATAGTGTTGTTCATCTAGGAAGCTCACTCATGGGTTGAATTTTCTGTTAAAACAGCGTTTAGAAGGAGTGATCTCTTCTCACAATTTGTATCTGCCAATTCAGCCACCTCACAAGAATGTACATGTGAAACCAGGTAGGATTCTATTTGTGCATATAAAAATACATTTGCTTAATAGGCTACAGAGAAAGGGAGACAGGAATTCACATTTTTCTTAACTTTAAAAACACATGGAAAATTATTTCAACAAATAATTGACTAGATTTATAACTCCTACCTTATATCATGCAAAAGGTAAGTCCAACTATACACCATGCTTCCTCTGAAATGCTTGTATTTCTGTTCTGTTTGGGTTATTTTTCTCCATTATATTAGGATTAGTAGTCAGAGTTTAGTAGGGTATGGGTTAGTGTCAGGGATTCAGTATTTCAAACAGAAAATTGTAAAATGAATCCAATGTTTATGCAAATATGTGCTAAACAAAATCTTCTCTCTCTCATCCAGAACAATGACTTGACATTCCCTTCGCCACAAGTAAGTCAGAATTAGAGGAGAAGAGTTAGAAAATCTGTGAATATATATTTAGAATGGAAAATGCTCAGGAATTCACAACCTTGGAGTTGATAGAGCAGTTTCCAAAAGTAAGTGACATGGTAAACACTCCACAAACATGGAGATCTGCTGGCCTAAACACTTCTTGAGAAATTGCCTCTGAGCTTGGGCACTTGAAATATATGTTGTTTTCAGGAGCTTTAACTTCCGATGTAGTGAGACCATCAAAGCTAGGTCTGCATCTATGTGACCAGGAGGACATGGTTTCTTATTTTCCAATGACCATGAGGCAGCAGTGCTAAATTCTCTCTTTGTAGCTAAATTGTGGCCACTGGGGCTAAGTGTCTCCCCATGTGGACTGTGAAGCCATTTGGTCATCCTCGACATTTCGTTTTGTTTCTTGCTGCTGCACTGGGAGTTTGGTATTTGCTTCATGAAATACAAGGAGTTCAAGTGGGACACAGTGCTGGAGGGAGTTCTGTCACGTGTGGTGGGTCAGTGTCTGCATGAGAATGCACCAACTAGGCTTCTATCCCACATAGCTTGCCCCTTGACCATAGCAACCTGATTCTAAACATTGCCGTGAAAAATCTCCATATAACAAGATGCCTTTATATAGAAGGGTCTGCTGGCTGCACCGTGTCTGTCTCAAGGCATTTGAAAGTCAATGGCAGATCCACATGGCCCCACCAGAGATGTTTTATCACACACCTGCACACCACTGCTCTAGGCCCACTACTCAGCAGGCTCCAACTTACTGGCATCTCTGTTCTACACGATTTTCATGATACCTAGTCAATCAAGGCACTGTCTGGTATACTCATGATCAGCAACAGGACATCCAATGGTTCTCCAGTGCCACCTGGTCATGAGAATTTCTAAAATTTTATGGTATTTATCTAACCATTTTTCACAGATGAAATTGTTGGTACTGTGGGTTTCAATTCATTCAGGATCCATTAAATGTTGAGGAAGCTCATTTTAATGAAGGATCTGGAGATCTCTCAGAGGCAAGGCTTCCCAAAGAGTGGCCAAATTGTCACATGAAGCCAGGCCCATTGAGGTCTACAATGTGAGGTCATGTGTGTTTTGACTCTCAACGATGGCTGCCAAGTCTTTCAGAATAAAACCTGTGATATCCTAGCTGAGATTCCCAGTGCTCTCTGGAAAGCCTCCCTGGGCCTAGACCTCAGTTTCCAAGGGCGACTCTCATGTGTGGCCTCCTGAAATCCCAACAACATTCATGGCAATACTTCTCTGAAGTTAGTTCCAAATCTCATTCTCTAAGGGGAATCACATCAGAGTTCAAGCCCAGGTGGACCCAGTCATCTCTTCCAACTACCACACAAATGACCACAATTAAAACCAAAACACTCCCACATGGTTCTCATCTTCTTCCATATAGACACACATCATAACCTGTGGATGGAGTTTTCCATGAGGGGCACAGCCAAACCAGTGCCCAAAATAAGCTCCCTTGCCCCTCATTTGCCTAACGTCAGGGTGGATTGGACATGCTTCCTGTGAACCAGGAGTGATCAAATAGGCCTGCCGTAAATGCTCCACTTCTCCACTTTGAGGCCTTCTTACTGTGGGGATTATATTCTTCTTTTTCTAAATTTTTTTGGAAATTTAATTGGAAAGTTAAAAAAATTGTTTTGCAGAATGTTAAATTTCTAATGGCAAAGCCTTCACCTTGTTTGTGAAGGAAACCTTGATGCCTTGCCAATCTGGTAACATGGAGACACTCAAAATTTTCTTTTACATACTACATGGATGAATGGCTACAGCTCATAGTTTTTTAAAACTGAAAGGAAGATACCAGCAAGTAAGATAACAAATAAAAGACAATTTTATTAAAAAATAAAGTTGTTAAATGACTCAAATATTGGAAATTCAATTCTTTTTATTTTTGGTTGTTCAAAACATTATAAAACTCATGATATATCATCTTTCATACATTTGACTCAATTGGGTTATGAACTCCCATTTTTACCCCAAATACAAATCGCAGAATCACATCAGTTACACACTCACGTTTTTACATAATAGCATACTAGTTATTGTTGTATTCTGCTACCTTTCCTATCCCCTACTATTCCCCCTCCCCTCCCATCTTCCCTCTCTACCTCATCTGCTGTTGTTTAATTCTCTCCCTTGTATTCCCCTCTTTAGCCTCACAACCTCTTATATGTAATTTTGTGTAACATTGAGTAGTCTCCTACCATTTCCATATGCTTTTCCTTCTCTCTCCCTTTCTCTCCCCCCACTCATCTCTGTTTAGTTTTAATATTTTTCTCATGTTCTTCCTCCCTGTTCTCTTCTTATTTGCTCTCTCTATATAAAAGGAAACATTTGGCATTTGTTTTTTAAGGATTGGATAGATTCGCTTAGCATAATCTATTCTAATGCCATTCATTTCCCTGCAAATTCTATGATTTTGTCATTTTTCAGTGCTGTGTAATACTCAATTGTGTATAGATGCCACATTTTTATTATCCATTCGTCTATTGAAGGGCATCTAGGTTGGTTCCAAAGTCTAGCTATTGTGAATTGTGCTGCTATGATCATCGATGTGGCAGTATCCTTATACTGCTCTCTATTAACATCCTCAGGGAAGAGTCTGAGAAGGGCGATATCTCGGTCAAATGGTGGTTCCATTCCCAGCTTTCCCATGAATCTCCATACTGCTTTCCATATTGTACTCACCAATTTGCAGTCCCACAAGCAGTGTACAAGTGTACCCTTTACCCCACATCCTCACCAACACTTATTGTTGTTCGACGTCATAATGGCTGCCAATCTTACTGGAGTGAGATGGTATCTTAGGGTGGTTTTGATTGCATTTCTCTGACTGCTAGAGATGGTGAGCATTTTTTCATGTACTTGTTGATTGATTGTATGTCCTCCTCTGTGAAGTGTCTGTTAAGATCCTTGGCCCATTTGTTGATTGGGTTATTTGTTATCTCATTGTTTAATTTTTTTGAGTTCTTTGTATATTCTAGATATTAGGGCTCTATCTGAAGTGTAAGGGGTAAAAATTTGTTCCCAGGATGTAGGCTCTCTATTTACCTCTCTTATTTTTTCTCTTGCTGAGAAAGATCTCTTTAGATTAAGTAAGTCCCATTTGTTTATTCTTTTTATTAACTCTTGGGCTATGGGTTTCCTATTAAGGAATTTGGAGCCCAACCCCACAGTATGTACATCGTAGCCAACTTTTTCTTCTATCAGACGCAGTGTCTCTGATTTTATATCTGGCTCCTTGATCCACTTTGAGTTAACTTTTGTGCATTGTGAGAGAAAGGGATTCAGTTTCATTTTGTTGCATATGAATTTCCAGTTGTCCCTGCACCATTTGTTGAATATGCTATCCTTCTTCCATTGCATGCTTTTAGGCCCTTTTTCAAATATAAGAAAGTTGTAATTTTGTGGATTTGTCTCTGTGTCCTCTATTCTGTACCATTGGTCCATCTGCCTGTTTTGATACCAGTACCACACTGTTTTTGTTACTATTGCTTTGTAGTACAGTTTGAACTCTGGATTCACACTTCCTGCTTAGAATTGCTTTCGCTATTCTGGGTCTTTTGTTTTTCCATATGAAATTCATGATTACTTTATTTATTTCTACAAGAAATGCCATTGGGTTTTTGATTGGCATCGCATTAAACCTGTAGAGAACTTTGGGTAATATCGCCATTTTGATGATGTTATTTCTGCCTATCCATGTACAGGGCATACTTTTCCATCCTCTAACATCTTCTTCTATCTCTCTCTTTAGGGTTCTGTAGATTTCATTGCATAAATCTTTCACCTCTTTGGTTAGGTTGATTCCCAAGTTTTTTATTTTCTTTGAGTATACTGTAAAAGGAGTGGTTTTCCTCATTTAAATTTCAGAAGTTTTGTTGCTGATATACAGGAATGCCTTAGATTTATGCGTGTTGATTTTATATCCTGCCACTTTGCTGAATTCATTTACTAACTCTAGCAGACCCTTTTGGGTCTGTTAAATATATTATCATGTCATCCAAAAATAGCGATAATTTAAGTTCTTCTTTTCCTATTTTTAAGTCTTTAATTTCTTTTGTCTGTCTAATTGCTCTGGCTAGTATTTCAAGAACTAAATCGAATAGAAGTGGTGATAGATGGCATCCCTGTCTTGTTCCAGATTTTAAAGGGAATGCCTTCAGTTTTTCTCCATTTACAATGATGCTAGCCTGAGGTTTAGCATATATAGCTTTTACAATGTTGAGGTAAGTTCCTGTTATTCCTAGTTTTTATAGATTTTTAAACATAAAGGGATGCTGTACTTTGTAGAATGCTTTTTCTGCATCTATCGAGATGATCATATGGTTCTTCTCTTTAAGTCTATTGATGTGGTGAATAGTATTTATTGATTTCCGTATATTGAACCAGCCTTGCATCCCTGGGATGAATCCCTCTTGATCATGATGCACAATTTTTTTATGTGCTTTTGTATTTGATTTGCCAGGATTTTATTGAGTATTTTTGCATCCAAGTTTATTAGAGATATTGGTCTGTAGTTTTCTTTCTTTGAAGTGTCTTTGTCTGGTTTTGGGATCAGGGTGATGTTGGCCTCATAGAATGAATTTGGAAGAACTCCTTCTTTTTCTATTTTTTGAAATAGCTTGAAAAGTATTGGTATTAATTCATCTTTGAACGTTTTGTAGAACTCTGCTGTATAACCATCTGGTCCAGGGTTTTTTTTGGTAGGTAGACTTTTGAAGGTTTCTTCTATTTCTTCCTTTGTTATTGGTCTATTTAAATTTTGTGTGTCTTCCGGACTCAATCTGGGCAGATCATATGACATAAGAAATTTATCGATATCTTCATTATCTTCTGTTTTATTGGAATATAGGGTTTCAAAATACTTTCGAATTATCTTCTGTATTTCTGTAGTGTCTGTTGTGATATTGCCTTTTTTATCCCATATGTTAGTAATTTGAGTTCTCTCTCTGCTTCTCTTCATTAGCATGGCTAAGGGCCTGTCGATTTAATTTATTTTCAAAGAACCAACTTTTATTTGTTCAATTTTTTTGTTTCAATTTTGTTGATTTCTCCTCTAATTTTAATTATTTCTTGTCTTCTACTACATTTGTTGTTTTGCTCTTTTTTTTCTAGGTTTTTGAGATGTAGTGTGAGATCATTTATTTGTTGTTTTTTTCTTTTTTTGAGGAAAGAATTCCAAGAAATGAATTTCCCTCTTAAAACTGCTTTCATTGTTTCCCACAGAATCCGGTATGTTGTGTCTGTATTTTCATTTGTATCTAAGAGATTTTTTTATCTCCTCCTTTATGTCTTCTGTAACCCATTGATTATTCAGTAACATATTGTTCATTTTCCATGTGATGTAGAATTTTTCCTTCCTTCTTCAATCATTAATTTCAAGTTTCATTCCATTATGATCAGATATGGTGCATGGTATTATCTCCATACTTTTATATTTACTAAGAGTTTCCATATGGCATAATATATGGTCTATATTTGAGTAGGACCAATGTGCTGCTGAGAAGAACATGTATCCACTTTATGATGTTTGATATATTCTATATATGTTGGTTAAGTCTAGGTTATTGATTGTGCTATTGAATTCTATAGTTTCTTAATTCAGATTTTCTCTAGAGGATCTGTCCAATGGCGAGGGTTGTATGCTGAAGTCACCCGTAATTATTGTGCTATAGCCTATATGACTCTTGAACTTGAGGAGAGTTTGTTTTATGACTTGGCACCACCATTGTTTGGTGCAAACAAATTGATAATTGTTATGTCTTGTTGGTGAATGTTGCCTCTTAACAGTATATAGTGTCCTTCTTTATCACTTTTGATTAACTTAGGTTTTAAGTTGATTTTATTCGATATGAGTATGGCCACTCCTTCTTGCTTCCGAGGGCCAACAATGGCTGCGAAGTCTTTCAGAATAAAATCATGTGATTTCCTGGCTGAGATTCCCATTGCTCTGTGGAAAGCCACCTTGGGCCTAGATCTCAGTTTGAAAGGGTGACAATCATGCGTGGCCTCCTAAAAACCAACACAATTCATATCAATACTTCTATGAGGTACGTTCCAGAACTCAGGCTCTAAGGGGAATCACACCAGAGTTCAAGCCCAGGTGGACCAAGTCATGTCTTCCAACCCCCACACAAATGACCACAATTAAAACAAAAAAACTACCACATGGCCCTCATCTTCGTCCATAAAGACCCTCATCAAAAGTTCTGGATGGAAGTTTCCATGAGGGTTGCAACTAAAGACAGTTTTCAGAATAAGCTCCCTTGCCTCTAATTTCCCTAAAGTCAGGGTGGCCTGGACACCCTTCCTGTGAACCAGGAGTGATCAAAAAGGCCTGCCATTAATTCCACTTTGTTTCTATAATTTGAGGCTTACTGAATGTCAGGTATAGATTTTTTATGTGATTTGGAGTCATGAGAAAATCCAAGCACATCTGGAGAGCATTCAAGAATTCATTTGACAAAGAGGATCCCTAATCTCACTTGAAGGGGGTCAGGAACCTAACAGAGAAAGGCAAGAATCCTCATCCACAATGACTGCTCTTTTTGCCATTTTGGTTTTGAATGCACACATGGGATCTTTCTTTAGATCCATCAGGTGCAGAGAATCGAAGCCACAGCCTCACACAGGGCCAAGAGGCAGATTCAGACAAATCCCTTTCCAAAGCAATTAAGCAAAGAGCCACAGGTGATGCCCATTTATTTCCATTTGAAATTTTTTTCTTCAGGCTTCACAAAGGGGTGGCCTGAGGCAAAGACCTTCCTGACATTCAGGGCAACAGAACCTTGATTGGTATACTGAGCTTGAATTATGTTCTGCACCGAGGTCTCAGATAAATCGATATACAATGGCATAGGACCGTGTACCTCGGATGATTGAATGTAGAAGAGAACATCCAGTCAAAAAGGGATAGTCTGTAGGATTAGGAAGATAGTCAGTAGGTTTAGGAAGAAGAGTGAGAATAGGAGTTGGACCAAAAGTTCTTTAGCAATAGGGTTTCAGTTAGAGAGTGAATGTAAATGTCAGCACATCTGAAGAGAAAGTCACAATGATGAACAGGGAAAAATATGTAGGAAAGCAGATATCAATAGAAAGATTAGGAAATCAGGCAAAGTATAAAGTGAGTGATAGGATTAGACATTTTCAACAGGCTTGAGGTTGAATATATAATCTTAGGAAAAAACAAATATGTAGTAATCAATAGGATTGACATTTGAGAGCATTAGGCACCCTGGACATGGATGTTTTTAGTAATCCATGGTCACTTTCCATTTAGGCTTTGGTACAATCATATGTGTGACCTTTGCATTTTGTGTCCAGAATACTACCGTGATAAAATTTATATGTTGATAAGGTGACATGAGTATTTCTTCCACCATTATGGGGAGTAATATTCTGGAAACTTATAAATTAGTACTGGTGATACAAATAGGTGTACCTTGTGTTGATCATTATTGAGATGTTGCATGAATAGACCAGATTGTGAATAAAGTATATAACTGGTTCCAACTTTAAATAATGGATTGAGTTTGCATCTGAAAATGTATTGGAAATCTTATATTGATATATATACAATCATTCCAACCAGTTATATATGTAATGGTAATATTAGGGTTACGGTTTATCGTGAAGAGTGAGTATTGCTTCAAAAATGATTATGGAATCAAAAATAATGTGTTTAGAAAGAAGTCTAGTGAAAAGACCAGTAAAGAAACATGGAGGAATACATGTGTTCTGAAGTAGTAAGTAAATGAGAGTGAACCAAATGCCTATAATTTTGTGAAGTTGTGGGTGAAAAAATATATCCTATGATGTCCATATACTGAAAAAATAGTAATGTACCAGTGTTGAGTAAAAATGAACTTCAAAATACACATCATGTCCCATAGCAATCTACTTGCATTGATGTTAAACTGGGTCAGGTACTGTAGAAATATTAGGATTTGTATGAACCACCTACTGAACTTAGTATTCAGTAGTAGGAAACCAATATGTATTACAGGTGTATAAATATTGCTGAAAATAATCTTGTAAAAAGTGGATTTTGAACCCACATACATGAATATAAATGAATTTAGGGAGTGTATAAAAAGACACATATTTTTCATATTTTTTTAAAATCTGGAGAATATATATACATATATATATATATATAATATATATATATATATATAATATATACATATATAATATATATATATATATGTATATATATACACATATATATTTTTTTTCCAGATTTAAAAAAAATACATACACACACACACACACACACACACATTAATATTTAGCAATATATATGCCAATCGAAATTCATCATGAAATATAATTCATCCACATATCCAAAAATATTCATTTTACTGAACATGGATTTATGTATAGTGTTTTTCACTAGGAAGCTCACCCATAGGTTGAATTTTCAGTCCCATCATTATTTAGGGAGAGTCATCTGTTCTCACAATTTTATATTCCAAAATCAGGGAGCTCACAAGGTTGTCCGTGTGATACCAGGTAGGATATTATATATATATGTATAAAAAAATACATGTGCTGAATAGGATACAGAGAAAGGGAGACAGGAATTTATATATGTGATAATTTTAAAAAATCATGGAGAAATATTACAATGAAAAGTTGACTAGATTTAAAAAACATACTCTTGATAATGCAGAAGGCAAATAGAAGTATACACCATGCTTCCTATGAAAGGCCTGTATTTCTATTCGGTTAGGTTTCTTTCTCTCCATGATATTAGGATTAGTAGTCAGAGTCTAGTAGGGTATGGGATAGTGTCAGGGATTCAGTATTTCAAATTGAAAAAAGGAAAATGAATCTAATGTGTATGCAAAAATGTGATACACAAAAATCTTCCCTCTCTCATCCAGAACAATGCCTTGACATAACCATCGCTAAAAGTAAGACACAATTAGAGGAGAGGAGTTAGAAAATCTGAATATATATGTGGAATGGAAAATGCTCAGGAGTTCACAACACTGGAGGTGGTAGAACAGTTTCCAAAAGTAAGGGAGAGGGTAAACAATCCAGAAACATGGAGCAGTGCTGGCCTTGAGACTTCTTGAGAAACTTCCTCTGAGGTTGGGAACAAGAAATATATGTAATTGTTAGGAGATTTAGCTTC
Organism: Callospermophilus lateralis; assembly: GCF_048772815.1. Lineage (NCBI taxonomy): Eukaryota > Metazoa > Chordata > Mammalia > Rodentia > Sciuridae > Callospermophilus > Callospermophilus lateralis. Next base: position 52,645 of record NW_027513555.1, read on the forward strand.
GTTTGTAGTGACACCATGAAATCTGGGTCTGCATCTCTATGACCTGGAGCACATGGTCCTTATTTTCTAATGAACATGAGGGAGCAGTTCTGAATTCTCTCTTTGTAGGTAAACTGTGGCCACTGGGAGCTAAGTGTCTTTCCGTGTGGACTGTGAAGCCATTTGGTGATCCTCCACTTTCCAGGGTGTTTCTTACTGCTGCACTGGGAGTTTGGTATTTGCTTCACGAAATACAAGGAGTTCAACTGGGACAAAATGCTGGAGGGAGTTCTGTCATGTGTGGTTGGTCAGGGACGCAAAGAGAATGTACGAACCAGGCTTCTATCCTACATAGCTTTCACCTTGACTATAGCAACCTGATTCTGAACATTGCCCTGAAACCTCTCCATATGACAAGATGCCTTTACATATAAAGGTCTCCTGCCTGCACCATGTCAGTCGCAAGTCTTTCGAAGCCAATGGAAGATCCAGGTGGTCCTACCAAAAATATTTATTTACACACCTACAGTCCACTTCTCTAGGCCCACTACTCATTAGGCTCCAAATTACTGGCATCTCTGTTCTACACCATTTTCACGAAAACCAGTCAATCAAGGCACTCTTTAGTACACTCATGATCAGCAACAGGAAATCCAAAGTTTATCCAGTGCCACCTGGTCATGGGAATTTCAAAAATTTTATTGTATGAATCTAGTCATTTTTCAAAAATGAAGTTAGAGGCACTGTGGGTTTCAATTAATTCAGGAACCATTAAATGGTGAGGAAGCTCATTTCAATGAAAGCTCTCGAGAACACTCACAGAAAAGCCTTCCAAAAGACTGGCCAAAAGGTCACATGAATCCAGACACATTGAGGTGTACAATGTGAGGTCCATATGTGTTTGGACTCTCAACTAGGGCTGCCAAGTCTTTAAGAATTAAATCATGTGATATCCTGACTCAGAATCCCCGAGCTCTGTGGAAAGCCATCCTGGGCCTAGATCTCAATTTCCAAAGGCGATTCTCACGTGTGGCCTAGTAAAATCCCAAGAGAACTCACGACAATACTTCTCTGAGGTCAGATCCAGAACTCATTCTTTAAGGGGAATCACACCAGAGTTCAAGCCCAGGTGATCCGAGTCATCTTTTCCAACTACCACACAAATTACCACAATTAAAACAAGAACACTCCCATATGGCCCTCATCTTCTTTCATATTGACACTCATCATAATTTTGCTGGAGGTTTCCATGAGGGGAGCAGACCAAGACAGTGTTCAAAATAAGCTCCTTTGACCCTCATTTGCCTATAGTAAAGGTGGCCTGGACACCCATCCTGTGAACCAGGAGTGATCAAATAGGCCTGCCATTAATACCGCTCCAATTCTCCAATTTGAGGCCTACTGACTGTTTGGTTTAGATTCTTTATGTGAATTTTAGTCATGAAATAACCAAGCACCTATGGGCTAGCCTCTGCAGGTTTTGAAGAACTCATTTGACCCAAAGGATCCCTATTTTCACTTGATGGAGTTCAGGAACCTTACAGAGGAAGTCGAGAGACTTCATCCCAATGGCTGCTCTTTCTGCCATTTTTCCTTTGGATGCAAACATGGGAACTTTCTTTAGATCCACAGGTGCTGAGAATCTAAGCCTCAGCCACACACAGGGCCAGGGGGCTGATTCAGTCACATCCCTTTTCAAAGCACTTAAGAAAAGAGCCACAGGTATGCCCAATCATTTCCATTTGAAAACTGTTTTCTTCAGGCTTCACAAAGGGGTGGCCAGATGCAAAGAACTTCCTGACATTCAGGGCAACAGAACAATAGGTAAGCAAAAGGCCCAAAGCAGGGTTTCTCCTCTGAGACTGTCCTCGTCACACTGATATCTGAGTTTTCTGAGATGCTCGCCATCACCTACAGCTATCCAGTACATGGCTATGTCACAGAGCTTGGAGGTGGTACATATCTTGGACACAAAACCATGGGCCTATTCTTGAAATTGGCCAGAATTCAGGACAAAAATAGAAACTTAGGAAGGTAGCAGGTGTTGCTCATCCATAAGGCAAGCTACAGTCCATTCATAAACGGGGCAATATGAATGCTGAGAAGTTTTCTACTAGACACGACACATCCATTGATGAATTCTCTTTTCTAATGTCTACAACCACGGAAACAGTGGAATACACAGACATAGAAACACTCGCCCTGTGAAAAGACTTACTAGAAACAGTCCACTTCAAATGAAACAAACCGACTGTCCTACCTATTCTCAGAAAATGAGACAAAACCACAAACCCACAACCACACCCACAAAGGCACCTCCTTCCCCTAAGTAGGTCTTTGACTATCCGGAGTGTCCTCTGACTTGTAGGCCATAATACGTTCCCCCGAAATGGCCTGTCCTGTCTCAGATCTGGTCTCCTTGGCAAACTCTGTGAACTTCTCAGGAGCCAATGGTGAGCCACTAACGACTTTCTCAAGAAAAGCCCCGCTTCCGAGCTTTCCTGGCATTTGGCCTTCTCACGTCTGAAGGTACCAAGAAAGACTGACTGCATTTAGTAAATCCAAACAAGTGAGACCATAGGGACTGGGACTTGGACTGGCTATGGGTGCCTGGCTTCCTGGATCCAAAGTTCAGAGAGTTACATCACCATGGAAGTGAGGTGAGGTCACTTCCTTCCTGAACTGAATGAGGTCCCTGTCTTGGCAACCACTTTGTCTTAACTGTTACTTCCAAGGGTCCCATGAGATTGAGGCTGCCCCTACTTCCTGTGACACTTTCACAAGTTAGAATGGTATATCAACCATAGGCACCCAGGAATAGATCTCCACACAGGCCTGTTTTGGTCCATGTTCTCTACATTAAGAAGAGAATCTGATTCAGACACAACCTTTTATCCTGACTGGGTTGTTTGCCATGGAAGATGACTTTTGGTCTCTCAGGTCCTTCATAGCTGCCTACATCTTCTCCAGGGATCATTTCTGCATGGGCCTTTGAGGTTATCAGCAGGTGGAAGTTTCCCTACATTTCTGTATTGTAAAATCAACTCTTTCCCTGCTGTTCTATAAAGTTAGATTGAGGGAATAGTGTATGATTATGGTTAAAAACATGTTTGATTTGGGTTAGAAATCATTGTGCTGGATGAATAATGGTATTGGGAACCTGCTATGTGTATAAGAATATATAGGTGTAATATATGTATGAAAAAAGAAATCTAAGTATGATTTGAAGGCCAGAAGGGCATTGGGCCCTTGATTGGGATATGCAGCATTGAATTACGTTCTGCAGAGATGTCTCAGATAAATTGATATACAATGGCATAGGACCTTGTACTTTGCATGAATTAATGTAGAAGGAACATCCAGTCAAAAAAGGATAGTCGGTAGTGAAAGGTTAATAAAATAGGTACTTGCTATTTCCTGTTTTTCTGTATGCTTAAAAAAACACTGTTGAAATCTTGAGAAATGTTTGCTAATCTTGTTCTAGAATGTACTGTTCCCAACTGCCAAACTGCAGAATGTACTGCCTCACTCGGTGTCACACGAACCGCCCACTCACCCTTACACATCAGTAAACTTCCCTCCCTTCCATCTCCAAGGAATGTATGTAAGCTCTGCATAAGCTGTTCTCAGAGCTCTCTGATCTATTTAAGTTAGCTGTGAGCCCCAGCAAGCTGGACGCAAAATAACCCTTTGCTGTTGCATGAGACAGTCTCTTGGTAGTCTCTTCCTCCAACACTCACCTGACCTTTACATATTGAGGTTCCACCGAGTTCCGGCAGTGGCGGATGAGAGACCCCAACGGGCTCCTCTCGGAGCAAGTAAGGCGCCTCTTTCTGGTTTCAGGTGTCATGTTAGGGCTTGGCAAAATTGCTGGCGATGAAGAGCCTGGGGTCTCTCCGACGGTGGCTGAGAGACGTGTCACAGAGACATAGGGCACCTCCCTGGGGGACCCCAAAGAGGACTCGGAGAATCAAGGAACAATTGCTTCATCGACTCAGTGATATTTTCTTTTAGATTCGGTATTGCCATCCTATCGGGTTTTGCTGGCTACGCATTCCTGGTCTCAGTGTTGGATGTCCATTGCCTGTCTTTATGGTCTTGTCTTATCTGTGTCATGTGTCTTTGCTTTTACTGTTTGTGTACCTTTCATTATGGGACAGAGCACTTCAATGCCTCTGTACCTGACCCTTGATCACTGAACCAAAGTCCGCTTAAGGGCTCAGAATCTTTCTTTTTTTAGTAAAACGCTGGACCTGGCAGACTCTCTGTGCCTCAGAATGGCCCATCTTTGGAGTCGTATGGCCCCAAGAAAGATCTTTCTACTTCCCACTAATTTATAAAGTCAGAGATATTGTCTTTCAGCCAGGGCCACATAGCCATCCTGATCAACAGCCATATATCTTAACTTTTCAGGACCTCTGCAAATCTCCTCCTCCATGGGTGAAGCCTTTCCTTGCCCATGCCTCTGCTCATACTCCTTCCCACATGATCTCTCAAACCCTCACCTCTTCCTCCTCCTCCACCCTCTGTTTTCCCTGAGTCACAAGATTTGACTCTACTGGACTCTTCCTCCTCTCCTTATCTCCTGCCCTCGTCCCCTAACACACAACACACTCTAAGTGATTCCCCTGCTGCTGACTAAGCCTCTCTACCATTGGAGGAAGCTAAGCTGATAATAGGATCTGATAATGGACCGATGTTCATGGCCCAGGTAAGTCAGGGGTTAGCCAGGAACCTGGGGATTAATTGGAAGTTATATTGTGCTTATAGACCCCAGAGTTCAGGACAAGTAGAAAGAATGAATAGAACCATTGAAGAGACCTTAACGAAATTAAGCTTAGAGACCAGCATAAAAGATTGGACTGTGCTACTGACTTATGCAATGTTTCATGCAAGAAAAAATCCTTCTGGTTCTTTGAGTAGCCTTACCCCCTGAGAAGTTCTCCCTGGTGGCCCTCGTCCAGTAAGGGTCCTAAGCCCAACTGTAAGACCTAAGGATCCTTTCCACACCCTCTTGCTTGACAGACTTAAAGCTCTTGAAAGAACTCAGTGATACCTGTGAAAATAGCTGCCCACTGCGTAACAAACTGTGTACCAGGGGATTCCACATCCATATCAAATAAGAGACTTCATGCATGTAAGATGACATGAGGTGTCATCCCTGGAACACAGCTGTAAAGGACCATACCAGGTGCTACTTATAACACCTACAGTGGTAAAGGTATACAGAATCACTTCTTGGATCCATGCCTCTCATCTCAAGCCTGCTCCTTGTCCAGAATCTTTCTGGAAACTGGAAAAGACTGGTAACAGTTTCAAATTGTGTATTCGCCATGTGGATAAGGTTATATACTCTCCCCTTGGCCACAAGTAGTCCTAACCCTCATCAGCCTTTTAAGCAGCGATGGCTGATCACAAATCCTACTGGAAAAGTGTATAATCGATCTCACATACATCCCCCTTAGGGACCTGGTGGCCATCTCTCCACCCAGACATTTGTCAGCTGGCCATAGGTTTTTTCTATTGGGATATCCATAATGAAGAAAATCCCACTAAAATACCATTAAATCCCTTGTGCACCATAGATAATGGAAACAAACATTATGGATGTAGGGACACGCGAGCCAGATGCAGGTTGGCTATCCTAGATTACTTGTTTGCCCGGGAAACTATCAAAGCCACAAACAGTAACGGCTGTGCGGGGGAAAAACCGACTTCTTCAGTATGTCATGGAGATGTGAGCATACAGAGGCTGCCTGATGGAACCCAATACTTCATCAAATTCAGTACACAGCATTGGCCATATTACCAAGTAGACAACAGAAAAAGGATGGCACCCAGAGGGGTCTCTAGATCCTCAAATTTTGCGTGACCTTTTTAACTTCTGCAAGTGCTCAAAAGGGTGAAAGGAGATTCCCCTATGTGGAAGCCCTTTCCCTCCTTCACTCACATCCTGAACTATGCTTCTCCAATAGATTTTTATCCTCAGCCTTCTGCACCAGACTCTCTGCTGTCACTCCCACCTCAGCAACGTGATTTCTCCCCTCCAATTACTAGATCAGAATCCCAAACCTCCACCAGTTCTCAGACAATTGCCCGCTTGTGAGGTAGCAGGTACTGAGGTACCCCTCCACCCACTCACTCCTCTCTCTTCCTGTCAGTGCCCACACCGGGTCCCACCAGGTCCTCTTTCCAGCTAACCCAAAGCTCAAATGAGCTGAGGAGAGCTCTCAGACCCTTATCCAAGATGTAATATAAATGGCCATTAAAGTTGCTTTGTCATCACTGAAAACAGGTTACTAAAATTTAAAGTCCCTCACAGGATTTTGGGATACTCACTCCCGTTTTCTGCTCTTCTCTACCTGTTCTACTGCTCAAGTTTTTTGCTAGGAAATTCCCAAACACCTTTCCAATTATTCTTTTACATCTCTCTTTTTCCTCATTCTCAGGTCCTCGGTGCTTCTCTCAGTCCCACTTTCCCCTTATTCCCCCTCTGTACCAGGCCCACAGAAAAGTCTTAAATGTCCTTCTCCAGAAGTCTTCACCATGGCTGACTTTAGAACTTTCAGCATAGAGTTTCTATAAAGACTTCAATGTAGATAAACTTTCTCTTTTTGTATTGCCCTGTTATACTTGGCCACTGGCTAAAAAACTCAGTACTTCTAAGCTAGACAACCCCTAACTAGTTTTTCACAAAATATGTGAACAAGTCCTCTGGCCTTCAGCTGGGGCTTCACAGAAATGGCCACATTTCTAAGATAAAGAAATTACCAACTGGGCTCCGTTGTAACAGCTGGCAGGGGGAAAATAAGAAAGGGAATAAAAAGCTCTCCTCCTCCCAGGTGTCCTTGAAAATTTAACTTGCCCAGAACAGAGGAAAAATCAGAAACATATACTGCTTTTTTGAACTTCTGCAGACTGTAAACTTCTGAGCCCCATCCCTTATATGTTGGGTACACAATTCTGAAACTACCTAAACTTGAGTTTCAGGGGACTAATTGATTACAACAGAAGCAATGCCCTCTGAATCCAGTTGCAACAATATAGGACTGTTTCCCTGTCTTCAGTGCTATCTTAGGTGCCTTGCCTTGTCTGTCCCTACAACAGCATAATTCTATATACTTAAACATTGTTTATGTTTTCATGAAATGGTCAACAGATGTGATTATTTTGAAATGTTGCAGATGTTTCCCAGAAAGCTCTATCATGACGCAGGTTCGTTTGAAGATCAAATAGGGGGGGCATACAACCGGTTCCACTGGGAACTTGTATCCCTCACTTTAGCCATCCTATTAGGAATAGGAGTTGCTGCACGGGTGGGCACAGGAACCACTGCCATTGTCCATGGGACACAACAAATGACCCAATTAGAAGAAGCAATAGAGCAAAACTAAGATATTAGAAACCTCCATCAGAGCTTTGCATGAATCTTTAACCTCTCTCTCTGAAGTTGTTTTAAAGAACAGTTGAGGGTTGGACCTCCTCTTCATTAGAGAAGGGGGCCTTTGTGCTGCATTGAGGGAAGGATGTTGTTTTTATGCTGACCATACTGGAGTTGTAATAAAATCTATGAGTAAATTTAAAAGACACCTTGAAGAGCATCAACAAGAGAGAGAGGCCCAAAAAGGGTGGCTTGAGTCTTGGTTCACACACTCCTCCTGGTTAACTATGTTTTTATCAACCCTGGCCGGTCCAATAATAATCCTCATATTATTGCTAACTATAAAATCCTGTTTGCTCAACCGTGTAATTTCTTTTCTCCAGGCTCAAATTGGACGAGTTAAACTTATGGTAATACCCCACTAGCAGACACAGAATGTGACACCCTCCAATGATCATTTTTATGATTAAAAGTAGCCAGAAGAAGAAGTGGGGAATTAAAGTTTAATAAAATAGGTACTTGTCACTTCTTGTTTTTCTGTATGCTTAACAAAACACTATTGAAATCTTGAGAAATGCTTGCAAATCTTGTTCCCAGATGTTCTGTCCCCAACTGCCCAACTGCAGAATGTACTCCCTCACCCAGGTGAATGCAAACCACCCTCTCACCCTGACCCATCAATAAAATTCCCTCCCTGCCCTCTCCAGGGAAAGTATATAAGCTCTATTTAAGCTATTCTCAGGGCTATCTGCTCTATTCAAGTGATCTCTGAGCCCCAGCATGCTGGACACCCAAAAAACCCTTTGATGTTGCAAGAGATAGTCTGTTGGTGGTCTCCTCCTCTGAAGCTCGCCCCAAATTTACTTGGATGATTGAATGTAGAAGAGAACATTCAGTCAAAAACGATAGTCTGTAGCATTAGGAAGATAGTCAGTACTTTTATGAAGAAGGGTGAGTATAGGAATTGGAAAAAAATTTCTTTAGCAATAGGGTTTCGATTAGAGAGTGAATGTAAATGTCAGCACAGGTGAAGAGTCAGTCACAATGATGAACTGGGGAAAATATGTAGGAAAGCAGATATCAATAGAGACATTACAAAATCAGGCAAAGTATAAAGTGAGTGATAGGATTAGATATTTTGAACAGGGTTGAGTTTAAATATATAATCTTAGGAAGAAACAAATATGTAGTCACAATTAGGATTGACATTTGAGAGCATTAGGCAAATTTCAGGTGGATGAATATTTCTCAGAATAATCTTGTGAATAGTTGATTATAAATCCACATAATAAACATGAATGAATTTAGGGAGTGTATATAAGACACATATATTTCATATTTTGAAAAATCTGGAGAGTGTATATATATATATATATATATATATATATATATATATATATATATATACACAAAACACACACACAGACAAAAAAGTAGCAAAATATATGTCAATCAAAATTCATTATAAAATATATATCATCCACAGATCTAAAAATATTAATTTTACTGAACATGGATTTATGTATAATGCTGTTCAACTAGCAAGCTCAACCATAGGTTGAATATCCAATTCCACCAATTTTTGTAGGAGTGATCTCTTCTAACAATTTGTATCTGCCAAGTCAGCCACCTCACAAGAATGTACGTGTGGTACCAGGGAGGAATCTATATGTGCATATAAGACTACAGAGAAAGGGAGACAGGAATTCACATATTTGTTAACCTTAAAAATACATGGACAACTATTTCAACAATAAATTGACTAGATTCATAACTCCAACTCTGTATCATGCAAAAGAAAAGTACAACAATACACCAGGCCTACTCTGAACTGCTTGTATTTCGATTCTGTTTGGGTTATTTTTCTCCATCATATTAGAATTAGTAGTCAGAGTCTGGTCGGGTATGGGTTAGAGTCAGGGATTCAGTATTTTGAATGGAAAATAGAAAACTGAATCCAAAGTTTATGCAAATATATGCTACAGAAAATTCTTCCCACTCTCCTCCAGAACAATGCCTTGACATTACCTTCGCCCCAAGTAAGACACAATTAGAAGAGAAGAGTTAGAAAATCTGTGAATACCTATCAGGAATGGAAAATGCTCCAGATTTCACATCTTTGGAGGCGGTAGAGGAGTTTCCAAAAGTAAGGGACAGGGTAAACACTCCACAAATATGGAGCTCTGCTGGCCTAAAGACTTTTTGAGAATCTGCCTTTAAGGTTGGGCACTTAAAATATATGTTGTTTTCAGGAGCTTTAGCTTTATTTGTAGTGAGACAATCAAAGCTCGATCTGCATCTATGTGACCTGGAGGACATGGTTATTTATTTTTCAATAAAAATGAGGCAGCAGTGCTGAATTCTCTCTTTGTAGGTAAACTGTGGCCACTGAGGGCTAAGTGTCTCCCCGTGTGGACTGTGAAACAACTTGGTCATCCTCCAATTATCGTGGTGTTTCTTGTTGCTGCACTGGGAGTTTGGAATTTGCTTCATTAAATACAACGAGTTCAAATGGGAAACAGTGCTGAAGGGAGTTCTGTCAGCTGTGGTGTGCAGGGTCTCCAGGAGAATGCACCAACCAGGGTTCTATCCCACGTAGCTTGCCCCCTTGACAATAGCAACATGATTCTGAACATTGCCCTAAAACCTCTCCATATAAAAATATGCCTTTACGTATATGGGTCTGATGGCTGCACCATGTCAGTCTCAAGCCATTTGGAAGCCAGTGGAGGATCCACATGGCCCCACCACAGATGTTTTATCACTCACTTGTGTAACACTTCTCTAGGCCCACTACTCACTAGGCTTCTACTTACCAGCATCTCTGTTCTACACCATTTTCCTGAAACCCAGTCAATCAAGGCCCTGTCTGGTATATTCATGATCATCAACAGGACATCAAAGGTCCTCCAGTGACATCTGGTCATGGGAATTTTAAAAATTTCATTGTAATTATCTAGCAATTTTTCACGGATGAAGTTGGAGGCACTGTGGTTTGCAATTCATTCAGGAACCATTAAAGGGTTAGGAAGCTAATTTCAGGGAAAGCTCTGGAGCACTCTCACAGGCAAGGCTACCCAAAGAGTGGCCAAAAAGTCACATGAAGTGAGGCCAATTGAGGTCTATAAAGCGAGGTCCATGTGTGTTTTGAATCTCAATAATGCATGCCAAGTCTTTCAGAATAAAATCATGTAATATCCTGGCTGAGATTCGCAGTGTTCTGTGGAAAGCCAACCTGTGCCTAGATCTCAGGTTCCAATTGCAACTTCATGCCTGGCCTCCTAAAATCCCAACACAATTCATGGCAATACTTCTCTCAGGTCAGTTCCAGAACTCAGTCTATAAGGAGAATCACACCAGAGTTCAAGTCCAGGTGGACCCAGACAACTCTTCCAACCGCGACTCAAATGAAAACAATTAAAACCAAAATACTCCCTCATGGCCCTATTCTTCTTCCATATAGACACTAATCATAACCTCTTCCTGGAGTTTTCCATGAGTTGTGCAGCCCAAGAGAATGTCCAAAATAAGCTTCTTGCACCTCTTTTGCCTAACTTCAGGGTGGCCTGGGCACCCTTCCTGTGAATCAGGAGTGATCAAATAGGCCTGCCCTTAATACTGCTCCGCTTATCCATTTTGAGGCTCTCTGACTGTGGGGTCTAGATTCTTTATGTGAATTGGAGTCATGAGAAAAGCCAAGACAGTGTCCAAAATCAGCTCGCTTGCCCCTCATTTGCCTAAAGTCAGGGTGGCCTGGACACCGTTTCTGTGAACGAGGAGTGATCAAATAAGCCTGCCGTTAATACTTCTGTGTTTCTCCAATTTGACGCCTACTGATTTCAGGTATCAATTCTTTATGTGATTTGGAGTTATGCGAAAACCCAAGCACCTCTGCAGGGAATTGAAGAACTCATTTGACCCAAAGAATCCCTATTCTCACTTGATGGAGTTCAGGAAATTAACAGAGGAAGGCAAGAGACTTCATCCATAATGAATGATTTTTTTTTTTTTTTTGCCATTATGGCTTTGGACGCACACATGGGACCATTCTTTAGATCCATCAGGTGCTGAGAATCTAAGTCATAGACACAAACATGGCCAAGAGACTAATTCAGACACATACCTTCCCAAAGCAATTAAGCAAAGAGCCACAGGTGATGACATTCATTTCCATTTGAAAACTGTTTACTTCAGGCTTCACAAAGTGGTGGATTGAGGCAAAGAACTTCCTGACATTCAGTTCAAAACAACAATAAGTAAGCAAAAGGCCCAAAGCAGGGTTTCTCCACTGAGACTTTCCTGGTCACACTGATATCTGCATTTTCTGAGATGCTCGCCATTCTCTTCAGCTATCCAGTACATGGCCATGTCACAGAGTTTGGAGGTGGTACATATTTTGGACACAAATCCATGAGCCTATTCTGGAGAGTGGCCAGAATTCAGGAAGAAAACAGCAACTTAGAAAGATAGCAGGTGTTGCACATCAAAAAGACAAGCTGCACTCCATTCATATATTGGGCAGGTTGAATTATGGGAAGATTTACACTAGACAGTACACATCCATTAATGCATTCTCTTTTCCAATATCTACAACAACGGACACAGTGGGATACACAGACATAGAAACACTTGCCTTGTCAAATGACTTACTAGAAACTGTCCACTCCAAACCAAACTAACCGCCTTTCCCATCTATTCTCAGAACATGAGACAAAACAATAAACCCATACCCACTCCCACAAAGGCACCTCCTTCCCCCAATTAGGTCTGTGACTATCCAGATTGTCCTCTGACAGGTGGGCCATACTATGTTCCCCTGAAATGGTCCGTCTTCTCTAAGATCTGGTGAAATATAAGTATGAAAACAGAAATCTAGGTATGATTTGAAGCCCAGAAGGGTTTTTCCCTTGATTGGGATACTTAGCTTTGAATTATGCTCTGCAAAGTTGTCTCAGATAATTCGATATACAATGGCATAGGACCTTGTACATTGGATGATTGAATGTAGAAGAGAACATCCAATCAAAAAGGGATAGTCGGTAGGATTAGGAAGATAGTCGGTAGGTTTAGAAAGAAGAGTGATTAAAGGATTTGGACCAAAAGTTCTTTAGCAATAGGGTTTCGATTATAGAGTGAATGTAAATGTCAGCACATATGAAGTGTCAGTCACTAGGATCAACTTGGGAAAATATGTAAAAAAGCAGATATCAATAGAAACATTATGAAATCAGGCAAAGTATAAAGTGAGTGATAGGATTAGACATTTTCAACAGGGTTGAGTTTGAATATATAAAATAGGAAGAAACAAATATGTAGTCACCAACAGGATTGACAATTGACAGCATTAGGCAACCTGGACATGGATGTTTTTAGTAATCCATGTACACTTTACATTTAGGCTTTGGTACAATCATAAATGTGACCTTTACATTTTTTTGTCCAGAATATTACTTTGATTAAATGTATATGTACATCAGGTGACATGAGTATGTCTTCCACCATTTCTGCGAGCAATATATTGAAGATGTAAAATTAGAATCGGGGGTACAAAGAGGTGTACCCTGTGTCTATGAATATAGAGATAAAGCATGAATAGACCCTAATGTGAATAAATAATATAACTTTTTTCAACTTTAAAAAATGAATTGATCTAATATCTGAAAAATTAAAGGAAATCGTATATTGATATACAATCATTCATTCCAACCAGGTATATATGTAATGGAAATATTTGTGTTTTGGTTTATCATGAAGAGTGTGTGAGTTTTGCTTCAAAATGATTATGGAAATTCAAAATAATGTGTTTGGAAAGAAGTCAAGAAACCCTGACAATACATGTGTTCTGAAGCAAGAAGTGGTGAAAGTTGAAACAAATGCATATTAATTTGTGAACTTGTGGATGAAATGTATATCCTATGATGTGCAAAAACTGAAGAAATAATAATGTACCAGTGTCGAATACAAATGAATAAAGAATTACATATCATGTCCCATAGGAATCTACTTGCATTGATGTTAGACTGGGTCAGTTACTGTAGAATAATTAGGATTTGTATGCATCATTCCCTGAAGTTAGTTTTCAGTACTAGGAAACAAATATGTATTTCAGGTGGATGAATATTTCTGATTATAATCTTGTGAAAAGTTGATTATAAATCCACATACATGAACCTGAATGAATTTAGAGAGTGTATACTAGACACATATATTTCATATTTGGAAAACTTTGGAGAGTATATCTATATCTATATCTATACACACACACACACACACACACACACAAATAAAAAACACTCACAGACATTAAAAAGTAGCAATATAAATGCTAATCGAAATTCATCAGTAAATATATATCATCCACAGATGCAAAAATGTTTATTTTACTGAACATGAGTTTATGTATAATGTTGTTCTACTAGGACGCTCCCTATAGGTTGAATTTTCAGTTCCAACAGCGTTTAGGAGGAGTGATCTCTTCTCACAATTTGTATCTGCCAAGTCAGCCACCTCACAAAGATGTACGTGTGATACCTGGTAGGATTCTATATATGCATATAAATATATAAGTGTGAATAGGCTAAAGAGAAAGGGAAACATGAATTCTCATATTTGTTAACTTTAAAAACACATGGAGATCTTTTTCTATTAAACATTGACCAGATTTATAACTCCTACCTTGTATAATGCAAAATGCAAGTCCAACTATACAACATGCCTCCAATGAACTGCTTGTATTTCTATAGGTTTGTGTTATTTTTCTCTATCATATTAGGATGAGTTGTCTGAGTCTAGTAGGTATGGGTTAGTGTCAGGGATTCAGTATTTCAAAAGGAAAATTGGAAATTGAATCCAATTTGTATGCAAATATATGCTGCACAAATATCCTCCCACTCTCATCCAGAACAATGCCTTGAAATTACCTTCACCCCAAGTAAGACACAGTTAGAGGAGAATAGATAGAAAATCAGTGAATACATATCTGGAATGGAAAATGCTCAGGAGTTCACAACCTTGGAGGTTGTAGAGGAGTTTCCAAAAGTAAGGGACAGGGTAAACACTCCACAAACATGGAGATCTGCTGGCCTAAAAACTTTTAGAGCAACTGCCTCTGAGTTTGGGAACGTGAAAATTATGTTGTTGTCAGGAGAATTGGCTTCCTTTGTAGTGAGACCATCAAAGCTGGGTCTGCCTCTATGTGACGTGGAGGACATGGTATCTTATTTTCCAATGAACATGAGGTAGCAGTGTTGATTTTCTTCTTTTTAGGTAAACTGTGGCCTCTGGGGACTAAGTGTCTCCCCGTTGGACTGTGAAGCCATTTGGTCCTCCTCCACTTTTTGTGGGGGTTTTGCTGCTGAACTGGGAGTTTGGTATTTGCTTCATGAAATTCAAGGAGTTCAACTGAGACACAGTGCTGGAGGGAGTTCTGCCATGTGCGGTGGTTAAGAGTCTGCAGAAGAACGCACCAACCACGCTTCTATCCCTCAAAGCTTGCCACATTGCATCCTTGTCCATAGCAACCTGATTCTGAACATTGCCCTGAATCCTCTTCATATAACAAGATGCCTTTAATTACAAGGGTCTGCTGGCTGCTTCATGTAATCCACAAGCCATTTGGAAGCCAATGGGAGATCCACATTGCTCCAACAGAGATGTTTTATCACACTCCTGCCCACCAAAGCTCTAGGCCCACTTCTCAGCAGGCTGCAACTTTCTGGCACCTCTGTTCTACCCCATTTTCATGAAACCCAGTCAAGCAAGGCACTGTCTGGTACATCCATGATCAGCAACAGGACATCCAAAGATTCTCCAGTGCCACCTGGTCATGGGAATTTCAAAAATTTCATGGTATTTATTTAGACATTTTTCAAGGATGAAGTTGGAGGCACTGTGGGTTTCAATTCATTCAGGAACCAGTAAATGGTGAGCAAGATTATTTCAATGAAAACTCTGGAGAACCCTCACAGGCAAGGCTTCCCAAAGAATGGCCAAAAGGTCACATTAAGCCAGGCCCATTGAGGTCTACAATATGAGGTCCATGTGTGTTTTCACTCTCAACTATGGCTGCCAAGTCTTTCGAATGAAATCATGTGATATCTTGGCTGAAATTCCCAGAGCTCTGTGGAAAGCCACTCTGGGGCTAGATCTCAGTTTCCAAGGGTGACTCTCATACATGGCCTCTTAAATCACAACACAATACATGGCAATACTTCTCTGAGATCAGTTCCTGAACTCAGTCTATAAGGGGAATCACACCAGAGTTCAAGCCCAGGTAGACCTTGTTATGTCTTCCAACTGTCACACAAATATCCACAATTAAATCCAAAACACTTCCACATGGCACTCATCTTCTTCCATTTACACGATCATCATAACCTCTGGCTGGAGGTTTCCATGAGGGGTGCAGCCCAAGACAGTGTCCAATATAACCTCCCTTGTCCCTCTTTTGCCTAAAATCAGGGTGGCCAGGACATCCTTCCAGTGAACCAAGAGTGATCAAATAGGCCTGCCATTAATATGGCACTGCTTCTCCAATTTGAGGCCTACTGACTGTGTGTTTTAGATTCTTTATGTGAATTGGAGTCTCGAGAAAAACCAAGCACTTATGGGCTAGCCTCTGCAGGGTTTTGAGGAACACATTTGAACCAAATGATCACTGTTCTCACATGATGGATGACAGGAAACTTACAGAGGAATGCGAGAGACTTCATCCACACTGACTGCTCTTTTGTCCATTTTGGTTTTGGATGCACACATGGGATCCTTCTTTAGATCCATCAGGTGCTGAGAATCTAAGCCACAGTCTCACACAGGGCCAAAAGACTGATTCAGACACATCCCTTTCCAAAGCAATTAAGCAAAGAGCCACAGGTGATGCCCTTTCATTTCCATTTGAAAACTGTTTCTTTAGGCTCTACAATGGTGTGGCCTGAGGCAAAGGCCTTCCTGACATTCAGGGCAACAGAACAATTGATGAGCAAAAGGCCCAAAGCAGGGTTTCTTCACTTAGAATTTCCTGGTCAAACTGATATCTGAGTTTTCTGAGATGCTCCCATTTCTTTCAGCTATCCAGTACATGGCCATGTCACAGAGCTTGGAGGTGGTACATATTTTGGACACAAAACCATGAGCCTATTCTGGAGAGTGGCCAGAATTCAGGAAGAAAACCGGAACTTAGGAGAAATTGTTGGAGTTGTCCACCCATAAGTCAAGCCGCAGTCCATTCATAAATTGGGCAGAATTCAGGAAGAAAACAGGAACTTAGGAAGATTGTTGGAGTTGTCCACCCCTAAGTCAAGCCGCAGTCCATTCATAAATTGGGCAAGTTGAGTCTAGACAGGACACATCCAATGATTCATTCTCTTTTCTAATATCTAAAACCACGGACACAGTGGGATACACAGACAAAGAAACACTGGCCTTGTCAAACGACTTACCAGAAACAGTTCACTCCAAACCAAACAAACCGCCTTTCCTACCTATTCTCAGAACATGAGACAAAATCTCAAACCCACACCCACACACAACATTGGAAGAAGCTCCTTCCCCCAAGTAGGTCTGTGACTATTGGGAGTGTCCTCTGACTGGTGGGCCAAACTATGTTCTGATGAAAATCCCTGTCCTGTGTCACATATGGTCTCCATGGCCAAATCTGTGAAGTTGTCACTAGCCAGCGGTGAGCCACTACCTGCTTTCTCAGGAAAGGCCCCTCTTTAGAGCTTTCCTGACATTTGTTCATCCTCACCTCAGTAGGTACCAAGAAAGACTGACTCTGTCCTTGGTAAATCCAAAAAATACGGCCACTGGACTGGGACTGAGACTGGCTCTGGGTGCCTGGCTTCCCGGATTCCAAGTTCAGAGGAGTTCCATCACAAGGAACTGAGGTGAGATTACTTCCTTCAGGGAATTCTTTGAGGTCATTGCCTTGGCAACCACTTTGTCCTAACTGTTGCTTACAATACTCCTATGAGATGGAGGCTGCCCCTTTCTTCCTGTGTGACACTTTTACAAGTTAGAATGGTATATCAACCATAGGGACCCCGGAATAGCTCTCCACACATGCCTGGTTTGGTCTATCTTCTCTACATTAACAAGAGAGAGGCTTATTCAGACACAACCCTTCATCCTGGGAAGGTTGTTTGCGATGGAAGATGACATTTGCTCTCTCAGGTCCTTCATAGCTGCCTACATCTTCTCCAGGGATCAAGTCTGCATGGACATTTGAGGTTCTCAGCAGGAGGAAGATACCCTACATTCCTGTATTGTAAGACGAACTCTGTCCCTGCTCTTCTGCAAAGTTAGATTAAGGTAAGAGTGTATGGTTAGGGTTAATAACATGTTCGATTTGGGTTACGAATCATTGCGAAGAATGATTAATAGTATTGGGAACCTGCGATATTTATAAGATTATAGAGGTGAAATATAAGTATGGAAACAGAAATCTAGGTAAGATTTGAAGCCCAGAAGGGCATTAGGCCCTTGATTGGGATACTTAGCTTATAATTACGTTCTGCACAGATGTCTCAGATAAATCGATAATCAATGGCATAGGACCTTACACCTTGGATGATTGATTTTAGAAGAGAACATCCACTCAAATTGAGATAGTCGGTGGGATTAGGAAGGTAGTCAGTATCTTTAGGAAATAGAGTGAGTATAGGATTTGGGGCAAAAGTTCTGTAGCAATAGGGTTTTTGTTATAGAGTGAATGTAAATTTCAGCACATTTGAAGAGTCAGTCACATGATGAACCGGGGAAAATATGGTAAAAAGGAAAATATCAATACAGACATTATGAAATGAGGCAATTATACAGTGAGTGATAGGATTAGACATTTTCAATAGGGTTGAGATTGAATACATAATCTTAGGAAGAAACAAATATGTCATCACCAATAGGATGACATTTGAAAGCATTAGGCAACACTGGACATTTATCGTTTTAGTAATCCATGTTCACTTTCCATTTAGGATTTGGTACAATCATAAGTGTGATCTTTGCATTTTGTGCCCAGAAAAATATTGTGATCAAATGTGTATGTAGATCATATGACATGAGTATTTCTTCCACCAATACTGGGAGCAATATTTGAAGATATATAAATTAGTATTGGGGGTACAAAGTGGTGTACCCTGTGTCTTTGAATATAGAGATAATGCATGAATAGACCATACTGTGAATAAATATTATAACTGGTTCCACTTTAAATAATGGATTGGAATGATATCTGAAAATATATAGGAAATCATATATTGACATACAATCATTCACTCCAACCAGTTATATATCTAATGGTATCTTAGGGTTATTGTTTATCATGAAGTGTGTGTGAGTTTTGTTTCAAAAGTGATTATGGAAATCGAAAATAATATGTTTTGAAAAAAGTCTCATAAAAAGACCAATCAAGAAATATGGAGGAATTCATGTGTTCTGAAGCAGGAAGTGATTGAAAGTGAAACAAGTGCCTATAAATTTTCTAAATTGTGAATGAAATATATATCCTTTTATGTGCATAAACTGATGAAATAGTAATGTACCAGTGTTGAACAAAAGTGAACGTCAAAATACACATCATGTCCAATAGGAATCTACTTTCATTGATGTTAAACTGGTCAGTTACTGTAGAAATATTAGAATTGCATGCATTATTCACCAAAGAGAGTTTTTTTTTATTTTTATTTATGGTTGTTCAAAACATTACATAGTTCTTGATATATCATATTTTACACTTTGATTCAAGTGGGTTATGAACTCCCATTTTTACCCTGTATACAGATTGCAGAATCACATCAGTTACACATTCATTGATTCACATATTGCCATACTAGTGTCTGTTGTATTCTGCTGCCTTTCGCATCCTCTACTATTCCCCCTGGCCTCCCTGCCCCTCCCCACTTCTCTCTCTACTCCTCTACTGTAATAAATTTCTCCCCCTTGTATTATTTTTCCCTTTCCCCTCAATTCCTCTTGTATGTAATTTTGTATAACCCAAGAGGTCTCCTTCCACTTCCATGCAATTTCCCTTCTCCCTCCCTTCCTCCTCTCATCCCTGTTTAATGTTAATCATCTTGTCATGCTCTTCATCCCTATCTGTTCTTAGTTACTCTCCTTATATCAAAGATGACATTTGGCATTTGTTTTATAGGAATTGTGTAGCTTCACTTAGCATAATCTAGTCTAATGCAATCCATTTCCCTGCAAATTCTATGATTTTTATTTTTCAATGCAAAGTAATAATCCATTGTGTATAAATGCCACATTTCTTTTATCCATTTTTCTATTGAAGGGCATCTAAGTTGGTTCCACAGTCTTGCTGTTGTGAATTGTGCTGCTATGAACATCGATGTAGCAGTGTCCCTGTAGCATGCTCTTTTTAGGTCTTTAGTGAATAGACGAAGAAGGGCAATAGCTGGGTCAAATGGTGGTTCCATTCCAAGCTTTCCAAGAAATCTCCATACTGCTTTCCAAATTGGCTGCACCAATTTGCAGTCCCACCAGCAATGTACAAGTGTACCTCTTTTCCCACATCCTTGCCAGCACTTCTTGTTGTTTGACTTCATAATGGCTGCTAATCTTACTGGAGTGAGATGGTATCTTAGGGTGGTTTTGATTTGCATTTCTCTGACTGCTGGAGATGGTGAGCATTTTTTCATGTACTTGTTGATTGATTGTATGTCCTCATCTGAGAAGTGTCTGTTGAGGTCCTTGGCCATTTGTTGATTGGGTTATTTGTTATCTTATTGTCTAATTTTTGAGTTCTTTGTATACTCTGGATATTAGGACTCTATCTTGAAGTGTGAGTAGTAAAGATTTCTTTCCAGTATGTAGGCTCCCTATTTACCTCTTATTGTTTCTTTTGCTGAGAAAAAACTTTTTTAGTTGAGTAAGTCCCATTTGTTGATTCTAGTTATTAACTCTTGTACTATAGGTGTCCTATTGAGGAATTTGAGCCCAACCCCACAGTATGTACATCGTAACCAAATTTTTCTTCTATCAGACAGTGTGTCTCTGATTTGATATCAAGGTCCTTGATTCATTTTGAGTTAACTTTTGTGCATGGTGAGAAAAAGGGAATCAGTTTCATTTTGTTATATATGGATTTTCTGTTTTATCAACACCATTTGTTGAAGATGCTATCCTTCCTCCATTGCATGCTTTTAGCTCCTTATCAAATATAAGATAGTTGTAGTTTTGTTGATTGGTTTCTGTGTCCTCTATTCTGTACCATTGTCCACCTGCCTGTTTTGGTACCAGTACCATGCTATTTTGTTACTATTGCTCTGTAGTATAGTTTGAAGTCTGGTATCGCTATACCGCCTGATTCACACTTCCTGCTTAGCATTGTTTTGCAATTCTGGGTCTTTTATTTTTTCATATGAATTTCATGATTGCTTTCTCTATTTCTACAAGAAATGCCTTTGGGATTTTGATTGGCATTGGATTAAACTATAGAGAACTTTGGTAATATCGCCATTTTGATGATGTTAGTTCTGCCTATCCATGAACAGGGTATATTTTTACATCTTCTAAGATCTTCTATTTCTCTCTTTAGGGTTCTGTAGTTTTCATTGTATAAGACTTTCACCTCTTTTGTTAGGTTGATTCCCATTTTTTTTTTTTTTTAGGATATTGTGAATGGAGTGGTTGTCCTCATTTCCATTTCAGAGGATTCGTCACTGATATACAGGAGTGCCTTTGATTTATGCGTGTTGATTTTATATCCTGCCACTTTGCTGAATTCATTTATTAGCTCTATTAGATTCTTTGTAAAACCTTTTGGGTCTGCTAGGTATAGAATCATGTCATCTGCAATAGTGATAATTTAAGTTATTCTTTTCCTATTTATATGCCTTTAATTTCTTTCATCTGTCTAATTGCTCTGGCCAGTCTTTTGATAACTATATTGAACAAAAGTGGTGAGAGCAGGCATCCCTGTCTTGTTCCAGATTTTAGAGGGAATGTCTTCAATTTTTCTCCATTAAGAATAACGCTAGCCTGCGGTTTAGCATAGATTGTTTTTACAATATTGAGGAATGTTCTGTTATTCCTAGTTTTTCGAGAGTTTTGAACATAAAGGGATGCTGTACTTTGTCGAATGCTTTTCTGCATCTATCTAGATGATAATATGGTTTTTATTTTTAAGTCTATTGATGTGGGTGAATAACACTTATTGATTTTCGTATATTGAACCCTCCTTGCATCCCAGGGATGAACCTACTTGATCATGGTGCACATTTTTTTGATATGTTTTTGTATCTGATTTGCCAGAATTTAATTTAAGATTTTTGCATTTAGGTTCATTAGAGATATCGGTCTTTAGTCTTCTTTCTTTGAAGTGTCTATCTGGTGTAGAAATCAGGGTGATATTGGCCTCGTAGAATGAATTTGGAAGATCTCCCTCTTTTTCAATTTTCTGAAATAGCCTGAGTAATTTGTCTGCAACACAAAGTGAATGGCATCCTGAAATTACCTGTTCTATAGCTGAATGAGCTTCGATCAGTCAAAAACAGGGATGGTGACATCAGCTCTCCAAGATAGTGGCCGCTGGCTTCCTCTGTGGTCTGACCGGTGTGGAGAACCGAATTGGACCGCATCCTTACCCATCTCAAACAAAGAATTCAGCACTTAGCACAGTGATTGCATACCTGGCAGGAGCCCTCAGAATCCACACCGCTGTATATTTGCATTGCTATCTCTTCGTTTCCCAGTGCGCGCCGCAGACTCTAGCCACAGACCGATTTCCTGAATAAGCAGCATGATGCTCCATGCGGACAAATCACTCGTGTTTGAGCTCGCGTAGCTGATCCTCGTGAGATGGAAATATGTCCACTAGGTTTTGGAGCACCCCAATTTTGCTGGAAATTTCTAACAAGATATATTTTAGCCGTTATAACTCGTCATTCTCCCGCACAGTGATGCGGTACATGGGGGTGATGCACTCCCTTCACCACCATCATATGATCCCCCGAAGTTAGTTTTCAGTACTAAGAAACAAATATGTATTTCAGGTGGATGAATATTTCTGAGAATATTCTTGTGAAAACATGATTATAAATGCACATACATGAATATGAATGAATTTAGGGAGTGTATAATAAGAAAAATATACTTCATATTTTAAAAAATCTGGAGAGTGAATATATATATATATATATATATATATATATATATATATATACACTCACAGACATTAAAAAGTAGCATTATGTATGCCAATCGAAATTCACATGAAATAATATATCATCCACAGATCCAAAAATATTCATTTTAATGAACATGGATTTATGTTGTTCAACTAAGAAGCTCACTCATATGTTGTATTTTCCGTTCCAACAGCGTTTAGTAGGAGTGATCTCTTCTCACAATTTGCAGCTGCCAAGCCAGCCACCTCACAAAATGTATGAGTGATACCAGGTAGAATTCTAAATGTGCATATGAAAATACATGTGATGAATAGGCTACAGAGAAAGGGAGACAGTTATTCACATATTTGTTAACTTTTAAAACACATGGAGAACTATTTCAATTAAAATTCGCTAGATTTATAACACCTACCATTTATCATACGAAAGGCAAGTCCAACTATACACCATGCCTCCTGTGAACCTCTTGTATTTCTATTCTGTTTGGGTTATTTTTCTCCACCATATTAGGATTAAAAGTCAAAGTCTAGTAGGGTATGTGTTAGTGTCAGGGATTCAGTATTTTGAATGGAAAATTGGAAAATGTATCCAATGTGTATGCAAATATGTGCTACACAAAAAATTCCCACTCTCATTCAGCACAATGCCTTGACATTACCTTCGCCCCACATAAGACACAATTAGAGGAGAAGAGTTAGAAAATCTGTGAATACATATGTGGAATGAAAAATGCTCAGGAGTTCACAAATTTGCAGGTGGTAGAGGAGTTTCCAAAAGTAAGGGACAGGGTAAAAACTCCACAAACATGATGTTCTGCCAGCCTAACATCTGGAGAAACTGCCTCTGAGGTTGGGCAATGAAATATATGCTGTTGTCAGGAGCATTAGTTTCATTTGTTGTGAGACCATCATAGCTGAGTCTTCATCTATGTGATCTGGATGACATGGATTCTTATTTTCCAATGAACATGAGGCAGCAGTGCTGAATTTTCTATTTGTAGGTAACCTGTGGCCACTGGGGTCTAAATGTCTCCCCTTGTGGACTGTAATTCCATTTGGTCATCCTCCACTATTCGTGGTATTTCTTGCTGCTGCACTGGGAGTTTGGTATTTGCTTCATGAAATACAAGGAGTTCAACTGGGACACAGTGCTGAAGTGAGTTCTGTCAAGTGTGGTGGGTCAGGTTCGTCAGGAGAATGCACCAACAAGGCTTCTATCCCACATAGCTTGCCCCATTTTCCATAGCAACCTGATTCTGAACATTGCCCTAAAACCTCTCCATATAACAATATGCTTTTACATATAAGGGTCTACTGGCTGCAAAATGTCAGTCACAATCCATTTGGAAGCCAATGGCAGATTCACATGCCCCCACCACAGATGTTTTATTACACACCTGCCATCCACTACTCTAGTACAACTACTCAGCAGGATCCAACTTACTGGAATCTCTGTTAAACACCATTTTCAAAAAACCCAGTCAATCAAGGCACTGTCTTGTATACTCATGATCAGCAACAGGACATTCAAATGTTCTCCAGAGCTACCCGGTGATGGGAATTTCAAAAATTTCATGGTATTGATCTAGCCAATTTTCAAGGATGAAGTTGGAGGCACTGTGGATTTCAATTCACTCAGAAACCATTAAATGGTGAGGAAGCTCATTTCAATGAAAACTCTGGAGAATTCTTACAGGCAAGGCTTCCAAAAGTGCCCAAAAGTCAGATTAAGCCAGGCCCATTGAGGTCTACAATGTATGTTCCATGTGTGTTTTGACTCTCAAATATGGCTGCCAAGTCTTTAAGAATAATATCATGTGATATCCTGGCTGAGATTCCCTGTGCTCTGTGGAAAGTCACCTTGGGCCTAGATGTCACTTTCCAAGGACAACTCTCATGCATGGCCATCTAAAATTCCAACACAATTCCTGGCAATAATTCTCTGAGATCAGTAAAAGAACTCAGTCTCTAAGGGGAATCACACCAGAGTGCAAGCCTAGGTGGACCCAGTGATCTCTTCCAACCGCCAGACATATGTCCACAATTAAAACCAAACACTCTCACATGGCCCTCATCTTCTTCCATATAGACACTCATCATATCCTCTGGCTGGAGGTTTCCATAAGGGACGCAGCCCATGACAGTGTCTAAAATAAGCTCCCTGCCCCTCATTTGCCTAAAGTCAGGGTGGCCTGGACTCTCTTCCTGTGAACCAGTAGTGATCAAATAGGCCTGCCTTTAATATTGCTTGGCTTCTCCAACTTGAGGCCTTCTAGCTTTGGGGTTTAGATTCTTTAAGTGAATTGGAGTCATAAAAATCAAGCACCTATGGCCTAGCCTCTGCAGGGCTTTGAAGAACTCATTTGACCAAAAGGATCCCTATTCTCACTTGATGAATATCAGGAACCTACCAGAGGAAGGCAAGAGAGTTCATCAACAATATCTGATCTTTTTGCCATTTTGGTTTTGGATGCACGCATGGGATCTATCTTTAGATCCATCAGGTGCTGAGAATCTAAGCCACAGCCTCACACAGGGCCAACAGGCTGATTCAGACATATCCCAATCCTAAGCAATTAAGCAAAGAGCCACAGGTGATGCCCTTTCATTTCCATTTGAAAACTCTTTTCTTCAGGCTTCACAAAGTGGTGGCTTGAGGCAAAAAACTTCCTGACATTCAACAGAACAATAGGTAAGCAGAAGGACCAAAGCAGGGTTTCTCCACTGAGACTTTCCTGGTCAACAGATATCTGAGATTTCTGAGATGCTAGCCATTTCCTTCAGCTTCCAGTACATAACAATGTCACAGATCTTGGAGGCGGTACAAATCTTGGACACAAAACCATGATACTATTCTGGAGAGTCACCAGAATTGAGAGAGAAAACAGGAAATTAGGAAGCTTGTAGGTGTTGCCCATCCATAAGGCAAGCCAGAGTCCACTCATGAATTGGGCATGATGAATTCTGGGAAGCTTTCTACTAGACAGAACACATCCATTGATGCATTGTCTTTTCTAATGTCTACAACAATGGACTCAGTGGGATACACACACACATAGGAACACTCGCCTTGTCAAAGGACTTAATACAAATATTCCACTCCATACCAAACAAACCGCCTTTCCTACCTATCCTCAGAACATGAGACAAAACCACAAACTCACACCCACACCCACAAAGGCACATCCTTCCCCCTAGTAGGTCTGTGACTCCCCGGAGTATCCTCTGACTAGTGAGCCATACTATGTTCCTCCAAAATGACCTCTCCTGTCTCAGATCATGTCTGCTTGGCCAACTCTGTGAAGTTCTCAAGAGCCAGTGGTGAGGCACTACCTGCCTTCTCAGGAAAAGCCCCTCTTCAGAGGTTTCCTGGCATTTGGCCTTCCTCACATCTGTAGGTACCAAGAAAGACTGACTCTGTCCTTGGTAAATCCAAACATGTCAGACCACTGGGACTAGGACAGAGACTGTCTCTGGGTGCCTGGATTCCTGGATTTCAAGTTCAGAGAGTTCCATCACCAAGGAAGTGAGGTGAGATCACTTCCTTCAGGATCTGAATTATGTCACTGCCTTGGCAACCACTTTGTCCTAACAGTTGCTTCCAAAATACTATGAGGTGGAGGCTGCCCTGATTTTCATGGGACACTTTCTCTAGTTAGAATGTTATATCAACCGTAAGCACCCGGGAACAGCTTCCACACAGGACTGGTTTGGTCCATGTTCTATACATTAAGAAGAGAGAGATTGATTCAGACACAACCCTTCATCCTGACCAGGATGATTGCCATGGAAGATGACTTTTGCTTTCTGAGGTAATTCATAGCTGCCTTCATCTTCACCAGGGATCACTTCTGCATGAACATTTGAGTTTCTCAGCAGGTGAACATCCCCTAGATTCCTGTAGTTTAATACACACACTGTTCCTGCTCTCCTGTAAAGTTAGTGTATGGTTAGGGTTAATAATATGTTCGATTTGGGTTAGGAATCATTCTGCAGGATGAATAATGAGATTGGGAACCTGTGATATTTATAAGAATATATAGGTGAAATATATGTATGAAAACGGGAATCTAAGAAGGATTTGAAGCCCAGAAGGGCATTGAGCCCTTGATTTGGATACTTAGTGTTGAATTATGTTCTGTACAATTGTCTCAGTTAAATCGAAATACAGTGGCATAGGACCTTGTACCTTGGATGATTGAATGTAGAAGAGAACATCCAGTCAAAAAGGAATAGTCAGTAGGATTAGGAAGATAGTCAGTAGGTTTAGGAAGAAGAGTGAGTATATGATTTGGAATAAAAAGCTTCTTTAGCAATAGGGTTTCATTGGGAGAGTGAATGTAAATGTCAGCACATGTGAAGAGTTAGTCACAATGATGAACTGGGGAAAATGTGTAGGAAAGCAGGTGTCAATAGAGACATTACGAAATCAGGCAAAGTATAAAGTGAGTCATAGGATTAGACATTTTCAACAGGGTTGAGTTTGAATACATAATCATAGGAAAAAACAAATATGTCGTCACGAATGGGAATGACATTTGAGAGCATTAGGCAACCTGGACATGGATGTTATTAGTTATCCACGTTCACTTTCCTTTTAGGCTTTTGTACAATCATAAGTGTTACATTTTTATGTTTTTTTTTTTGTTCAGAATATTACTGTGATAAAATGTATATGTAAATCAGGTGACATGAGTATTTCTTTCACCATTTTTGGGGGCAATATTTTGAAGACGTATACATTAGTATTAGGGGTACAAAGAGGTGTACCCTGTGTCTATTAATATAGAGATAATGCATGAATAGACCATACTATGAATAAATAACGAAACTGATTCCACTTTAAATAATGGATTGAATTGATATGTGAAAATATATAAGAAATCTTATATTGATATACAATCATTCATTCCAACCAGTTATATATCTAATGGTAATATTAGGATTATGGTTTATGAAGAATGGTGTTTGAGTTTTGCTTTATACGTGATGATGCTAAACAAACATAATGTGTTTGGAAAGAAGTCTCATGAAAAGACCAGTCAAGAAACATGGAGGGATACATGTGTTCTGAATCAGGAAGTGATTGATCGTGAAACAAATGCCTATAAATTTTCTAATTTGTGACAGAAATATATATCCAATGATTTGCATAAACTGAAGACATAGTAACGTACAAGTGTTGAATAAAAATGAAAGTCAAAATACACATCATGTCCCCTAGAAATCAACTTGCATTGATTTTAAACTGGCTAAGTAACTGTAGAAATATTAGGGTTTGTATGCACCATTCACTGAATTTAGTTTTCAGTACTAGGAAACAATATGTATTTCAGGTGGATGATTATTTCTGAAAATAATCTTGTGGAAAGTTGATTATAAATCCACAGATATGAATGTGAATGAATTTAGGGAGTGCATAATAAGACACATATATTTCATATTTTGAAAAATCTAAAGAGTATATATATATATATATATATATATATATATATATATATATATATACATATACATATATATATACACACACACGCAAAAGCACAGATATTAAAAAGTAGCAATACAGGAGATCCATTATGAAGGCAGGCATGGAGAAATCAAGTCTCTGATCTCTTCAGCTGCGCGGGCATAGGGAGTCGTAAACTGTCTAAATGCTGTTTGCTCAGAATCACTAGGCAATATTGACCTGTTGTGAATCTGGGGTGAACAGTCTGGGCCCCTCAGAACACACACAAAGCCCGGATTGGCTGCATTCAAGCTTAGATTCGTCTGGTTTTTGTGACTCAGCACTAACATTCCCGCTGAAATAACTGGTCGGGCTTTCTGAATTGAGAGTTAAAAGCCAACTGAGCCTTCATAGGCAGTGGCCACAGGATTGAAATGGGGCTTGGGAGAGATAGTCAGGACCCACCTGTTGCATTGGTCACCCAGCAAAGGGAACGAACGGTCACCATTTGAATGGGATACCACCATGGCAGAGAACTGACGTCACAGGCGGAGGAGATAACGTCATTGAAACCAGCGCGACAAGTGTGTAATCCCATTGCCATATCTCTCAACAACGCAGGGAAACCTCAAGGGCCCTTCCCACCTCTGCCGTAATGGCCCCTCCCAGCTCTCCAAGGAGCGCGATACCCAGACCTAGGGAATCAAGATTGGCTCGGGACTCGCGGCGTGGAATTCCCTGCTACCGCTCCCACCAGTGCTGACAATTGAGGTCTCTTACACCACCTACCGGGGCCATGGCTCCTGAAGGGCAAGCAAATTCGCTGGAGGTTCTCAGCCCCAAGCTCTACAAACTTAGGGTCTGAGGGAGGCAATCAAGGAGAGTGTGCCCAGGCGTTCATGGAAACAGGGCTACCAGGAGCAGAGGCCTGGTTTGTAACCAGTATTGTGGTGAGCATCACAGGTGAGTGGGGCCTGGCTTGAGGAAGCACAAGAGAAAGCCCTAGGCACTCAGAATTGGAGACCCGCCCAGTCTGGGAGGAAGAGCTGCTGCACAGTGATTGGTTCTCACTTTTTGAGAGGAGAAGCTTGGCCCAGTGCACACAGCTCCACCTACTGGAAGAGAAGTTATTTGAACTCTAGGACTGCATGTATTATTATTATTTTTTTATTTGTTTTTTTTTTCTTTCATTTTCATTTTTGTTATTGTTGTTCTTTAACTTTTTTAAATGTTTTTATTTTTTAATTTTTTTATTTTATTATTATTATTATTATTTTAAATTTTAATTTTCAATTTTTTAATCATCATCATTACTTAAAACTTTCTTTCTTTATTTTCTATTTTTTTCTTTTGTCTTTTCATTTCTTTTCATTTTTCTTATTCCCCCTTCCTTGAATTCTACCTGCCTACTCTCATTCTCTTTAGTGACTTCTCCCTTCCCTTCTAATATCTTTCCTCCCAAGCATCAAATAAATTTATAAGAGTAAGCAGTAACTCAGTAGTCAAACAGAAGAAGAAGTAACATGAGCAGCATATAAAAACAAAGAAGAAAAGGATTACGAACAATGAAGGACAGCCTAAATATTCAAGAGCACCTAGAGTCATCAGAAAAATGGTCATATAAAGAACTCAAGTAATACCTTAGACAGATGGAATGGAACCTTAAAGAGGATACGAGACAGCAAAAACAAACAGTGATAAAACGCATTGAAAATGAATTACATAAACAGATAAAATGAGAAATTAAGCATCTTTATCAGGAGATAGAGATTATTAGAAAAATCAAACAATAATTCTAGAAATCAAGGAAATGATAAACCAAATTAAAAACTCAATTGAGAGTATCACTAACAGAGTAGAGCAAGTAGAAGACAGAATGTCAGATAATGAAGACAAAATATATCATCTTGAAAAAAGTCTAGCCAACAAAGAAATGCTGTAAAAAATTATGAGAAAACATTCAAGAGATATGGGATAACATAAAAAAAACAAACTAATGAGTCATATGGATAGAGGAAGGTACAGAGATTAAAACCAAGGTAATGAGAAACCTGGTGAATGAAATAATTACAGAAAACTTTCCAGAAATAAAAATGGAAACGGATAAACAAATTGTAGATGCTTACAGGACACCGAGCACACAAAATCACAGTAGACCAATGCCAAGACACATTGTTATAAAGATATCCAATATACAGAACAAAGAGAAAATATTAAAAGCTACCAGAGAAAGGAGGCAGATTACAATCATTACAATCAGGGGTAAACCAAAAAGTTTAACAATGGATTTTTCATCATAGACGCAGGAAGTGAGAAGATCCTGGAACAACGTACTTCAAACACTGAAAGACAATGGATGCCAACCAAGAATTATGTATCCAGCAAAATTAAGCTTAAGATAAGACAATGAGATAAAAATATTTCATGATAAACAAAAGCTAAAAGAATTTCAGCCAGATAACCAGCATTGCAAAGCATCTTGAGCAAAACACTACACGAGGAAGAAATGAAAATCAACAACTAAAACCATCAGTGAGAAGTGCCTCAGTAATGACAGAGGGAAGGGGAAAAGCAAATCATGGAGAATCAAACTAATTAAAAAATATATATATATAAAAACCTGGGTGGCAGTACAAACCATATATCAATAGTAACTCTAAATGATAATGGCTTAAACTCACGAATAAAGTGACATTGGCTTGTAACTTGAAATAAAAAAAAAAAATCCAACAATATGTTGCCTCCAAGGGACACATCTGAATGGAAAAGACATACACAGGCTGAAGGTGAAAGATTGGGAAAATTTATACCATGCACACGGTCCTCGAAAGCAAGCAGGGGTGGCCATCCTCCTATCGAATAAAATCGACCTCAAGACTAATTTAATCAAAGGGATAAGGAAGGACTTTATATACTGTTAAAAGAAACCATTCACCGACAAGACATAACAATTATCAATATTCACGCAGCAAATAATGGTGCTGCGACGTTCATAAAACAATTTATCCTCAAGTTCAAGAATCAAATAGACCACAATACAATAATTATGGGTGACTTCAACTCACCTCTCTCACCATTGGACAGATCCTACAAACAAAAGTTGAATAAAGAAACTATAGAACTCAATATCACAATCAATACCATATACTTAACTGACATATATAGAATATATCAACCATCATCAAGTGGATATACTTTTTTCTCACCAGCACATGGATCCTTCTCAAAAATAGACCATATGTTATGCCATAGGGCAACCCTCAGTAAATATAAAGGGGTGGAGATAATACCATGAATTTTTTGTGATCATAATGGAATGAACCTGGAAACCAATGATAAAGAAGGAAGAAAAAATCATACATCACATGCAAAATGAAGAATATGTTACTGAATGATCAATGGGTTACAGAAGACATAAAGGAGGAAATCAAAAAATTCTTAGAGATAAATGAAAATACAGACACAACATATCAGATTCTATAGGACACAATGAAAAGAAGTTTTAAGAGGTAAATTCATCGCCTGGAGGTCATTCCTCAAAATAGAAAAACAAACAAACAAACAAATGAGCTCACACTTCATCTCAAAGCCCTAGAAGAAGAAGAGCAAAACAACAGAAAATGTAGCAGAAGGAAAGAAATAATTAAAATCATAGCGAAATTGAAACAAAAGAAACTATTGAAAAAATTAACAAAACTAAAAGGTGCTTCTTCAAAAAGATAAATAAGATCGACAGACCCTTAGCCATGCTAACGAAGAGAAGAAGAGAGAGAACTCAAATTACTAACATACGGGATGAAAAAGGCAATATCACAACAGATGCTACATAAATACAGAAGAAAATTAGAAATTATTTTGAAAAACTGTATTCCAATAAAATAGAAAATTGTGAAGACATCAATAAATTTCTTAAGTCATATGATTTGACCAGACTGAGTCAGGAGGAAACACACAATTTAAACTGACCAATATCAATGGATGAAGTAGAAGAAGCAATCAAAAGACTACCAACCAAGAAAAGCCCAGGAACGGATGGGTATACAGCAGAGTTTTACAAAACCTTTAAAGAAGAATTAATACCAATACTTTTCAAGTTATTCAGGAAATAGAAAAACTGGAAGCTCTGCCAAATTCATTCTATGAGGCCAACATCACCCAGATTCTGAAACCAGACAAAGACACCTCAAAGAAAGAAAACTACAGACCAATATCTCTGATGAACCTAGATGCAAAAATCCTCATTAAAATTCTGGCGAATTGGATACAAAGGGACATCAAAAAAATTGTGCACCATGATCAACTTGAATTCATCCCTGGGATGCAAGGAGGCTTCAATATATGGAAATCAATAAATGTTATTCACAACATCAATAGACTTAAAGATAAGAACCATATGATCATCTTGATAGATGCAGAAAAACCATTCAACAAAGTAGAGCATTCCTTTATGTTCAAAACATTTTAAAAACTAGGGATAACAGGAACTTACCTCGACATTGTAAAAGATAACTATGTTAAGCCTCAGGCTAGCATCATTCTGAATGGAGAAAAATTGAAGGCATTCACTTTAAAATCTGGAACAAGGCAGAGATATCCTCTATCACCACTTCTATTCAATATAGTTCTCGAAAAACTGGCCAGAGCAATTAGAGAGATGAAAGACATTAAAAGCATAAAAATAGGAAAAGAAGAACTTAAATTATCACTATTTGTAGATGACATGATTCTATACATAGAAGACCCAAAAGGGTCTACAGAAAAAACTACTAGAACTAATAAATGAATGCAGCAATGTGGCAGGATATAAAATCAACATGCATAAATCAAAGGCATTTCTGTATATCAGCGACAAAACTTCTGAAACAAAAATGAGTCAAAACACTGCATTCCCAATTTCCTCAAAATAATTAAATACTTGGGAATCAACCTAACAAAAGAGGTGAAAGATTTATATAATGCAAACTACAGAACCCTAAAAAGAGAAATAGAATAAGATCTTAGAAGATGGAAAAATATACCCTGTTCATGGATAGGCAGAACTAACATCATCAAAATTGCTATATTACCAAAAGTTCTCTATAGGTTTAATACAATGCCAATCAAAATCCCAAAGGATTTTTTTTTGTAGAAATAGATAAAGCAATCATGAAATTCAAATGGAAAAATAAAAGACCCAGAATAGCAAAAGCAATTCTAAGCAGGAAGTGTGAATCAGGCAGTATAGTGATACCAGATTTCAAACTATATTACAGAGCATTCATAACAAAAACAGCATGGTACTGGTACCAAAACAGGCGGGTGGACCAATGGTACAGAATGGAGGACACAGAGACTAATCCAAAAATCTACAACTGTCTTATATTTGATAAAGGAGCTAATGGCCTGCAATGGAGGAAGGATAGCATCTTCATCAAATAGAGTTGGGTAAACTGGAAATCCATATGCAACAAAATGAAACTGAATCCCCTCCTCTCGCCATGCACAAAATTAACTCAATGTGGATCAAGGAGCTAGATTCAAATCAGAGTCTCTGCGTCTGATAGAATAAAAAGTTGGCTCCTATCTACATATTGTGTGGTCAGGCTCCAAATTCCTTAATAGGACACCCATAGAATAAGAGTTAATAATAAGAATCAACAAATGGGACTTACTTAAACTGATTTTTTTTTCTTAAAGAGAGAAACAATAAGAGAGGTAAATATGGAGCCTACATCATGGGAACAAATTTTTAGTCCTCACCCTTCACATGGAGCCCTAATATCCAGAGTATACAAAGTATACAAAGAACTCAGAAAATTAGACAATAAGATAACCAATAACCCAATGGGCCAAGGACCTGAAGAGAAACTTCTCAGAGGAGGACATAGAATCAATTAACAAGTACATGAAAAAATGCTCTCCATTTCTAGCAGTAAGAGAAATGCAAATAAAAACCACCCTAAAATACCATCTCAATCCAGTGAGATTGGCAGCCATAATGAAGTCAAACAACAACAAGTGCTGGCGAGGATGTGGGGAAAAGGGTACTCTTGTACATTGCTGGTGGGACTGAAAACTGGTGCGGCCAATTTGGAAAGCAGTATGGAGATTCCTGGGAAATCTGGGAATGGAAGCACCATTTGATCCAGCTATTGCCCTTCTCGGACTATTCCCTGAAGACCTTAAAAGAGCGTACTACAGGGATACTGCCACATCGATTTTCATAGCAGCACAATTCACAATTGCTACACTGTGGAACCAACCCAGATGCCCTTCAATAGATGAATGGATAAAAAAAGTGACTTTTATATACTTTGGAGAATTACGCAGCACTAAAAAATGACCAAATCTTGGAATTTGCAGGGAAATGCATGGCACTGAGCAGATTATGGTTAGTGAAGCTAGCCAATCCCTAAAAAACAAATGCCAAATGTCTTGTTTGATATAATGAGAGCACCTAAGAACAGAGCAGGGAGGAAGAGCATGAAGAAAAGATTAACATTAAGCAGAAACATGAGGTGGGAGGGAAAGGGAGAGAAGAGGGAAATTGCATGGTAATGGAGAGAGACACTTATTGTTACACAAAATTACATATAAGAGGTTGTGGGAAAATAAACAAGGAGAGAAATGATTTAGAGTAGGTATGGCAGAGAGAGAAGATGGGAAGATAGGGGAGTGGGGATAGTAGAGTATAGGAAAGGTAGCAGAATACAACAGTAACTAATAGGGCATTATGTAAAAATATGGATGTGTAACTAATGTGATTCTGCAATCTGTATTTGGAGTAAAAATGGGAGTTCATAACCCACTTGAATCTAATGTATGAAATATGATATGTCAAGAGCTTTGTAATGTTTTGAGCAACCAATAAAAGAAAAAAAAGTAGCAATATATATGCCAATAGAAATTCATCATGAAATGTATATAATCCACAGATCGAAAAATATTCATTTTACTGAACATGGATTCATGTATAATGTTTTTCAACTAGGAAGCTCACCCATAGGTTGAATTTTCAGTTCCAACAGCGTTTAGGAGGAGTGATCTCTTCTCTCAATTTGCATCTACCAATTCAGCCACCTCACAAGTGTATACGAGTGATATCAGGTAGAATTCTATATGTGCATATAAACATACATGTGCTGAATAGGCTACAGAGAAAGGGAGATAGGGATTCACATATTTGCTAATTTTAAAAACACATGTAGAACTATTTCAACAAAAAATTGACTAGACTTATAACTCCTACATTATATAATGCAAAAGGCAATTCCAACTATACACCATGCGTCCTTTGAACTGCTTGTGTTTCTTCTCTTTTTGGCTTATTTTTCACCATCATATTAGGATTATTAGTCAGAGACTAGTAGGGTATGGGTTATAGTGTCAGGGATTCAGTATTTCAAATGGAAATTGAAAAATGAATCCAATGTGTATGTAAATATGTGCTACACAAAAATCTTCCCACTCACATCCAGAACAATGCCTTGACATTACCTACGCCCCAAGTAAAACACAATTAGAGTAGAAAAGTGTGAAAATCTATGAATACAAATATGGAATGGAATATGCTCGGGAGTTCACAACCTTGGAGGTGGTAGAGGAGTTTCCAAAAGTAAAGGACAGGGTAAACACTCCACAAACAAGGAACTCTGCTGGCCTAAGAATTCTTGGGAAACGGCTTCTGAGGTTGGGCACTTGAAATATATGTTGTTGTCATGAGCTTTAGCTTACTTTGTAGTGAGACCATCAAAGCTGGGTCTGCATCTATGTGACCGAAAGACATGGTTTCTTATATTCCAATGAACATGAGGCAGCAGTGCTCAATTCTCTCTTTGTAGCTAAACTGTGTCCATTGGAAGCTAAGTGTCTCCCGGTGGGGACTGTGAAGACATTTGGTCATCCTCCACTTTTCGTGGTATTTCTTGCTTCTGCACTGGGAATTTGGTATTTGCTTCACAAAACATAAAAAGTTCATCTGGGATACAGTGCTGGAGGGAGTTCTGTCACGTGTGGTGGGTCAGGGTCTGCAGGAGAATGCACCAACCAGGCTTCTATCCCACATAGCTTGCACCAATAACCATAGCAACCTGATTCTGAATATTGCCCTGAAAACTCTCCATTTAACAAGATGCCTTTACATATAAGGGTCTGATGTCTGCACTATATCAGTCACAAAAAATTTGGAAGCCAATGGCAGATTCACATGGCCCCAACATGATGTTTTATCACACACCTGCCCACCACTGCTCTAGCCCCCCTACTCAGCAGGCTCCAAATTACTGGCTTCTCTTGTTCTACACCATTTTAATGAAACCCAGTCAAAAACAAGGCACTGTCTGGTATACACATGATCAGCAACAGGACATCAAAATTTTCTGCAGTACCACCTGGTCATGGGAATTTCAAAAATTTCATGGTATTTATCTAGCAATTTTTCAAGGGTGAAGTTAGAGGCACTGTGAGTTTCAATTCATTCAGGAACCATTAAGAGTTGAGAAAGTTCATTTCAATGAAAGCTCTGGAGAACTCTCACAGTCAATGCTTCTCAAACAGTTGCCAAAAGGTCTCCTAAAGCCAGGCCAATTGACATCTACAATGTGAGGTCCATGTGTGTTTTGACTCTCAAATATGGCTGCTAAGTCTTTCAGAATAAAATCATGTGATATCCTGGCTGAGATTCTCAGGCCTCTGTGGAAACCACCCTGGGCCTAGATCTCAGTTTCCAAGAGTGAGTCTCATGCGTGGCCTCCTAAAATCCCAACACAATTCATGGCAATACTTCTCTGAGGTCAGTTTCAGAACTCAGTCTCTAAGGGGAATCACACCAGAGTTCAAGCCCAGGTGGCCCCATCATCCCTTCCATCCGCCAAAAAATGACCACAATTAAAATAAAAACACTCCCACAGGGCCATCATCTTCTTCCATGTAGACACTCATCATAACCTCTAGCTGGAGGTTTCTATGAGCCCAAGGTAGTGTCCGAATAAGCTCACTTGCCCCTCATTTGCCTAAAATCATGATGGCCTGGACACTCTTCCTGTGAACCAGGAATGATCAAATATTCCTGCTGTTAAAGTGTTCCACTTCTCCAATTTGAGGCCTACTGGCTGTAGGGTATAGATTCTTTATGTGATTTGGAGTCATGAGAAAACCCAAGCAAATATGGGCTAGCCTCTGCAGGGATTTCAAGAACTCATTTGACCCAAAGGATCCCTATTCTCACTTGATGGAGGTCAGGAACCTAAAACAAGAGGGCAAAAATATTCACCCACAATGACTGCTCTTTTGGCCATTTTAGTTTTGGAAACACATGGGATCTTTCTTTAGATCCATCAGGTGCTGAGAATCTAAGCCACAACCTCATACAAGGACAAGAGGCTGATTCAGACACATCCCAATCCAAATCAATTAAGCAAAGAGCCACTGGTGATGTCCATACATTTCCATATGAAAACAGTTTTCTTCAGGCTACACAAAGGGGTGGCCTGAGGCAAAGACCTTCCTGACATTCAGGGTAATAGAAATAGAAGTAAGCAAATGGCCCAAAGAAGGGTTTCTCCACTGAGACTTTACTGGTCACACTGAAATCTGAGTTTTCTTAGATGCTCCCATTCCCTTCAGCTATCCAGTACATGACCATGTCACAGAACCTTGTGGTGTTACATATTTGGGAAACAAAACCATGAGTCTATTCTGGAGAGTGGCCAGAATTCACGAAGAAAACAGGAACTTTAGAAGATAATAGATGTTGCCCATCCATAAGGCAAGCTGCAGTCCATTCATTAATTGGGCAGTATGAATGCGGGGAAGCTTTCAACTAGAGACAACACATCCATTGATGCATTCTCTTTTCTAATGTCTACAACCACGGATACAGTGGGATACACAGACTTAGAAACACTCACCATGTCAAACGACTTACTAGAAACAGTCCACTCCAAACCAAACAAACCACCTTTCCTACCTATTCTCAGAACATGAGAAAAAACCACAAACTCACACCTACAACGGCAAAGGCACTTCCTTCCCCCAAATAGGTCTGTGACTATCCGGAGTGTCTTCTGACTGGTGGGCCATATTATGTTCCCCCAAAATGGCCTGTCCTGTTTCAGATCTGGTCTCCTTGGCCAACTCTGTGAAGTTGTCAGGAGCCAACGGTGAGCCACTACCTGCTTACTCAGGAAAGGCCCCTCTTCAGAGCTCTGCTGGCATTTGGCCATCCTCACATCAGTGGGTACCAAGAAAGACTGACTATGTCTTTGGGAAAAGCAAACAAGTTAGCCCACTGGAACTGGGAGTGGGACTGGCTCTGCGTGCCTTCCTTCCTGGATCCCAGGTTCAGAGAATTCCATCACCAAGGAAGTGAAGTGAGGTCACTTCTTTCAGGAACAGAATATGCTCACTGCCTTGGTAACCACTTTGTGCTAACAGTTGCTTCCAGGGTTCCCATGAGATGGAGGCTGCCCCAACATCCTGTGACACATTCAGAAGTTAGAATGGTATATCAACCTTAGGCACCAGGGAACAGCTCTCCACAGAGGCCTGGTTCAGTCCATCTTCTCTTTATTAAGAAGAGAGAGGCTGATTCAGACCATCAATTAATCCTGACCAGGTTGTTTGCCATGGAAGATGACTATTGCTCTCTCAGGTCCTACATAGCTGCCTATATCTTCTGCAAGGATCATTTCTCCATGGATCTTTGATGTTGTCAGCAGGTGGAAGATCATCTACATTCCTATATTGTAAGACCCACACTGTCCCTGCTCTTAAGTAAGTTATACTGAGGGAACAGTGTATGGTTAGGGTTAATAACTTGTTCAATTTGGGTTACAAATAATTCTGCGGGATGAATAATGGTATTGGCAAAATGCGATGTTTACAAGAGTATATATGTGAAACATAAGTATGAAAGCAGAAATCTAGGTAAGATTTGAAGCCCAGAAGGGCATTGGGGACTTGAGTGGGATACTTAGCTTTGAGTAATGTGCAGCACAGATGTCTCAGATAAATCAATATACACTGGCATCGTACCTTGTACCTTGGATATTGAATGTTGAAGAGAACATCCAGTCAAAAACCGATAGTCGGCAGGATTAGGAAGGTAGTTGGTAGGTTTAGAAAAAAGAGTGAGTATAGGATTTGGACCAAAAGTTCTTTAGCAATAGAATTTAGTGTAGAGAGTGTATGTAAATGTAAGCACATGTGAAGAGTCAGTCACAATGATGAACTGGGGAAAAATATAGGAAATCAGATATCAATAGAGACATTAGGAAATCAAGCAAAGTATAAATTGTGTGATAGGGTTAGACATTTTCAACAGGTTTGAAGTTGAATATATAATCTTAGGAAGAAACAAATATGTAGTCAAAAATAGAATTGATATTTGAGAGCATTAGGCAACCTGGACATGGATGTTTTTAGGAATCCATGCTCACTTTCCATTTACGCTTTGGTACAATTGTAAGTGTGACCTATGCTTTTTGTGTCCAGAATATTTCTGTAATAAAATGTGTATGTAGATCAGGTGACAATCGTATTTCTTCCACCAATTCTGGGAGCAATATTTTGAAGACTTACAAATTAGTATGGGGGTACAAATAGGTGTACCCTGTTTCTATGAATATAGACATAATGCATGAATAGACCATACTGTGAATAAATAATATAACTGGATCCACTTTAAATAATGAATTGAATAAATATCTGAAAATTTATAAGAAATTTTATATTGATATGCAATCATTCATTCCAACCAGTTATATATCTAACGATCATCTTAGGGTTACGGTTTATCATGAAGGGTGTGTGAGTTTTGGTTCAAAATTGATTATGGAAATAGAAAATAATATATTTGGAAAAAAGTCTCATGAATAGACCAGTCAAGAGACATAGAGGAATACATGTGTTCTGGAGCAGGAAGTGATTGAAAGTGAAACAAATGCCTATAAATTTGCTAACTAGTGAATAAAATATATATACTATGATGTGCATAAACTGATGAAATAGTAATGTACCAGTGTGGAATAAAAATTAACGTCAAAATACACATCATGTCCCATTGGAACCTACATGCATTAATGTTAAACTGGGTCAGTTAATGTACACATATTAGGATTTGTATGCACCTTTTACTGAAGTTAGTTTTCAGTACTAGGAAACAAATATGTATTTCGGGTGGATGAATATTTCTAAGAATAATCTTGTGAAAAGTTGATTATTAATCCACATACATGAACATGAATGAATTTAGGGAGTGTATATAAGACACATATATTTCATATTTTTAAAAATATGGAGAGTATATATATATATATATATATATATATATATATATATATATATACACACACACACACACAAACACAGACATTAAAAAGTAGCAATATATATGCCAATCAAAATTCATCATGAAATATATATCATAAAGATGCAAAAACATTCATTTTAGTGAACATGGGTTTATGTATAATGTTGTTCCACTGGGAAGCTCACCCATAGGTTGAATTTTCAGTTCCAACAGCGTTTAGGAGGAGTGATCACTTCTCACAGTTTGTATCTGCTAAGTCATATATCTTACAAGGATGTACGTATGATACCTTGTAGGATTCTATTTGTGCATATAAAAATACATGTGCTGAATAGGCTCCAGAGAATGGGAGACCGTAATTCACATATTTGTTAACTTTAAAACACATTGAGAACTATTTCAATTAAATATTGAATAGATTTATAACACCTACCCTTTATCATGCAAAAGGCAAGTCCAACTCTGAACTGCAAGTATTTATGTACTGTTTGGGTTACTTTCTTCCATCATATTAGGATTAGTAGTCAGAGTCTAGTAGAATATGGGTTAGTGTCAGGGATTCAGAATTTCAAATGGAAAAAAGGAAAATTAATCTTCCAACTCTCATCCAGAACAATGCCTTGTCATTACCTTCGCCCCAAGGAAGACACAATTAGAGTAGAAGAGTTACAAAATCTGTGATTACATTTCTGGAATCGAAAATGCTCAGGAGTGCACAAACTTGGAGGTGGTATAGGAGTTTCCAAAAGTAAGGACAGGGTACACACTCCACAAACATGAAGCTCTGCTTGCCTAAAACTTTTTGAGAAACTGC
Source organism: Callospermophilus lateralis (assembly GCF_048772815.1). Taxonomy (NCBI): domain Eukaryota; kingdom Metazoa; phylum Chordata; class Mammalia; order Rodentia; family Sciuridae; genus Callospermophilus; species Callospermophilus lateralis. The sequence goes on from NW_027513555.1 coordinate 93,699, forward strand.
CAGTGAAGTTGGGCACTGAAATATAGGTTGTTGTCAGGAGTTAAGCTTCCTTTGTAGTGAGACCCTCAAAGCTGGGTCTTCATCTATGTGACCTGGAGGACATCGTTTCCTATTTTCCAATGAACACGAGGCAGCAGTGCTCAATTCTCTCTTTGTAGGTAAACTGTGTCTCCCTGTGTGGACTGTGAAACAATTTGGTCATCCTCCACTTTTCGTGGTGTTTCTTGCTGCTGCACTTGGAGTTTGGTTCATGCTTCACAAAATACAAGGAGTTCAACTGGGAAACAGTGCTTGAGGTATTTCTGTCACGTGTGGTGGGTCAGGGTCTGCAAGAAAATTCACCAACCAGGCTTCTATCTCTCAAAGATTGCCCCCTTGTCCATAGCAACCTGATTCTGAACATTGCCCTGAAACTACGCCATATAACAAGATGCCTTTACATATAAGGGTCTGATGTCTGCACTCTGTCAGTTACAAGCCATTTGGAAGCCAATGGCAGATACAAATGGCCCCACCATGATGTTTTATCACACACCTGTCCACCACTGCTCTAGGCCCACTACTCAGCAGGCTCCAAAATACTGGCATCTCTGTTCTAAACAATTTTCATGAAACCCTGTCAATCAAGGCACTGTCTGGTACACTCATGGTAAGCAACAGGACATCGAAAGTTTCTGCAGTTCCACCTGGTCATGGAAAATTCAAAAATTTCGTGGTATTTATCTAGCCATTTTTCAAGGATGACTTTGGATGCACAATTATTCAGGAACCATTAAATGTTGAGAAAGTTCATTTCAAAGAAAATTCTAGAGAACTCTCACAGGCAAGGCTTTCCAAAGAGTGGACAAAAGGTCACTTGAAGCCAGGACCATTGAGATCTACAATGTGAGGTCCTATGTCTTTTGACTCTCAACTATGGCTGCCAAGTCTTTCAGAATAAAATCATGTGATATCCAGGCTGAGATTCCCAGTTCTTTGTGGAAAGCCACCCTGGTCCTAGATCTCAGGTTCCAAGGGCGACTCTCATGTGTGGCCTCCTAAAATCCCAACACAATTCATGGAAATTCTTCTCTGAGATCAGTTTCAGATCTCAGTCTCTAAGTGGAAACACACCAGAGTTCAAGCCCAGTTGACCCAGTCATCTCTTCCAACCGCCACACCAATGACCAGAATTAAAACCAAAACACTCCCACATGGCCCTCATTTTCTTCCATATAGACACTCATCATAACCTTGGCTGGAAGTTTTTATGAGGCACACAGCCCAAGACAAAGTCAAAATAAGTTCCCTTGCCCTTCATTTGTCTAAAGTTAGTGTTTCCTCGACAACGTTCCTGTGAACCAGGACTGATCAAAGAGGTCTGCCATTAATACTGTTCTGCTTTTCCAATTTGAGGCATACAGACTGTCGGGTATAGTTTCTTTATGTGATTTGCAGTCATGAGAAAACCCAAGCACCTATGGGCTAGCCTCTGCATGGCTTGAAGAACTCAGTTGACCCAAAGATCCCTGTTATCACTTGATGGAGATCAGGAACCTTACAGAGGAAGGCAAGAGACTTCATCACAATGACTTCTCTTTTGGCCATTTTGGATTTGGATGCACACATGGGATCTTTCTTTAGATCCATCAGGTGCTGAGAATCTAAGCGATAATCTCACACTGCACTAAGAGGCTGATTCAGACATATCCCTTTGCAAAGCAATTAAGCCAGGAGCCACAGGTGATGCCCATTTATTTCCATTTGAAAACTGTTTTTTTCAGGCTTTGGAAATGTGTGGCTTTAGGCAAAGTTCTTCCTTTCATTCAGGGCAACAGAACAATAGGTAAGCAAAATACCAAAGCAGATTTTCTCCACTGAGACTTTCCTGGTCACACTGATATCTGAGTTTTCTGAGATATTCACCATTCTCTTCAGCTATCCAGTACATGGCCATGTCCCAGATTGTGGAGGAGATACATATCTTGAACACAAAACCATGAGCCTATGGGAGAGTGACCAGATTCAGGAAGATATCAGGAATGTAGGAAGGTAATAGGTGTTGCCCATCCATAAGGTAACCTGCAGTCCATTCATAAATTGGACAGGATGAATTCTGCGAAGAATTCTACTAGACAGGACACATCTATTGATGCATTCTCTTTTCTATTGTCTACAACCACAAATACAGTGGGATACCCAGACATAGAAACACTCACCTTCTCAAAGGACTTACTAGAAACAGTCCACTCCAAACCAAACAAACCGACTTTCCTACATTTTCTCAAAACTTGAGACAAAAATCACAAACACACAAACACACACACACACACCCACAAAGGCACCTTCTTTCCCCAAATAGGTCTGTGACTATCCGGAGCGTCCTCTGACTGGTGGGCCATACTATGTTTCCCCGAAATGGGCTGTCCTATGTCAGATCTGGTCTTCTTGGCCAAAACTGTGAAGTTATCAGGAGCCAGCGGTGAGCCACTGCCTGTTTTCTCAGGTAAAGCCCCTATTCAGAGCTTTCCTGGCATTTGTCCATCTTCAATTTAGTAGTTGCCAAGAAAGACTTACTCTATCCTTCTTAAATCCAAAAATTTGAGACCACTGGGACTTAGACTGGGACTGCTTCAGAGTGCCTGGCTTCCTGGATTCCAAGTTCAGAGTGTTCCATCAACAAGAAAGTGACATGTGTCACTTCGTCTAGAACTGAATGAGGTCACTGCCTTGGCAACCACTTTGTCCTAACAGTTGCTTCCAAGGGTCCATGAGATGGATCCTGCCCCTACTTCCTATGACACTTTCACAAGTTAGAATGGAATATCAACCATAGGCACCCGGGAACAGCTCTCCACACAAGCCTGGTTTGGTCCATCTTCTCTACATTAACAAGAGAGAGACTGCTTCAGACACACCCCTTCATCCTGACCTGTTTGTTTTTTTTTGTCATGAAAGATGACTTTCGCACTCTCAGGTCCATCATAGCTGCCTACATCTTCTTTAGGGATCATTTCTGCATGGACCTTTGAAGTTCTCCGGAAGTTGAAGATCTCCTACATTCCTGTATTGTAAGACCAACTCTGTCCCTGCTCTTCTGTAAAGTTAGATTGAGGGAACAGTGTTTGGTTACAGTTAATAACATGTTTGATTTGGGTTAGGATCATTCTGCTGGATGAATAATGGTATTGGGAACCTGCAATATTTATAAGATTATATAGGTGAAATATATGAATGAAAACAGAAATCTCGGTAACATTTGAAGCCCAGAAGGGCATTGGGTCCTTGATTGGGATACTTAGCTTTTAATTATGTTCTGCACAGATGTCTCAGATAAATCTATACACAATGGCATAAGATCTGATACCTTGGATGATTGAATGTTGAGGAGAACAACCATTCAAAGAGGGAGAGTCGGTAGGATTAGGAAGATATTTGGTAGGATTATAAAAAAGTGTGAGTATAGCATTTGGACAAATAGTTCTTTAGCAATAGGTTTTCAGGTAGACAGAAAATGTAAATGTCAGCATATGTGAAGAGTCAGTCACAGTGATGAACTGGGGAAAATATGTAGGAAAGCAGATATCAATAGAGACATTAGGAAATCAGGCAAAGTATAAAGTGAGTGATAGCAAAAGACATTTTCAACAGGCTTGAGATTGAATATATAATCTTAGGAAGTAACAAATATGTATTCACCAATAGGATTGACATTTGAGAGCATTAGGCAACCTGGACATGGGTTATTTTCATAATCCATACTCACATTCCATTTAGGCTTTGGTACAATCGTAAGTGTGACTTTGCATTTTGTGGCCAGAATATTACTGTGATAAAACGTATATGTAGATCAGGTGACATGAGTATTTCTTGCACCATTTCTTGGAGCAACATTTTGAAGGGGTATAAATTAGTATTGGGGGTACATATAGGTGTACCATGTATGTATGAATATAGAGATAATGCATGAATAGACCATACTGCGAATAAATAATATAACTTGTTCCAACTTTAAATAATGGATTGAATTGATATCTGAAAATACACAGGAATCATATATTGATATACATACATTCATTCCAACCAGTAATACATCTAATGGTAATATTACGGTTGTGGTTTATCACCAAGAGTGTGTGAATTTTGCTTCAAATTTGATTATGGAAATCGAAAATAATGTGTTTGGAAAGAAATCTCATGAAATGACCACTCAAAAACAAGGAGGAATACATATGTTCTGAAGCAGGAAGTGATTGAATATGTTACAAATTTCTTTAAATTTGTGAACTTGTGGATGAAATGTATATTCTATAATGTATAAAAACTGCAGAAATAGTAATGTACCAGTGTTTAATAAAAATGAACGTCAAAATACACATCATGTTCCATAGGAATCTACTTGCATTGATGTTAAAGTGGGTCAGCTACTGTAAAAATATAAGGATTTGTTTGCACCATTCATTGAAGTAACTTTTTAGTACTAGAAAACAAATATGTATTTCAGGTGGATGAATATTTTTAAAATAATCTTATGAAAAGTTTAATATAAAACCACATACATGAACAAGAATGAATTTAGGGAGTGTATAATAGGACACATATATTTTATATTTTGAAAAATCTAGAGAGTATATATATATATATATATATATATATATATATATATATATATATACACACACACACACACACAAAACACACACAGAGATATTAAATAGTAGCAATATATATGCCAATTAAAATTCATTGTGAAATATATATCATCCACAGATCCAAAATATTAATTTTACTGAACATGGATTTATGTATAATGTTTTTCAACTAAGAAGCTCACTCATAGTCTGAATTTTCAGTTCCAAAAGCATTAATGAGGAGTGATCTCTTCTCACACTTTGTATCTGCCAAGTTAGCCACCTCTCAAGAATATACGTGTGATACCAGGTAGGATTCTATATGTGCATATAAAAATACATGTGCTGAATAGGCTACAGAAAAATGGAGACAGGAATTCACATATGTGTTAACTTTAAAAACACATGCAGAACTATTTCAACAAAAAATTGACAAGATTTATAACTCCTACCCTATATCATGCAAAAGGCAAACCAACTATCCACCATGCCTCCTCTGAAGTGCTAGTATTTCTATTCTGTTTGGGTTACTTTTCTCCATCATATTAGAATTAGTAGTCAGAGTCTAGTAGGGTATGGGTTAGTGTCAAAGATTCAGCATTTTGAATGGAAAATTGAACAATGAATCCAATGTGTATGTAAATATGTGCTACACAAAATTATTCCCACTCTCATCCAGAACAATGCCTTGACAATTCCTTCACCCCAAGTAAGACACAATTAGAGGAGAAGATTTAGAAAATCTGTGAATAAATTTGTGGAATGCAATATTCTCAGGAGCTCACAACCTTGGAAGTGGTAGAGTAGTTTCCAAAAGTATGGGACAGGGTAAAAACTCCACAAACATGGAGGTCTGCTGGCCTAGAGATTTCTAGAGAAACTGCCTGTGAGTTTGGGCACTTGAAAAATATGTTGTTGTCAGGAGCTTTAGCTTCCTTTCTAGGGAGACCATAAAAGCTTGGTCTGGATCTATGAGACCTGGAGGACATGGTTTCTTATTTCCCAATGTACATGAGGCAGCAGTGCTGAATTCTCTTTTTAGGTAAACTGTGGCCACTGGGGAATAAATGTGTGCCAGTGTGCACTGTGAAGCCATATGGTCATCTTCCATTTTCGTGGTGTTTCTTCCTGCTGCACTGGGTGTTTGGTATTTGCTTCACGAAATACAAAGAGTTCAACTGGGTCACAGTGCAAGAGGAAGTTCTGTCATGTATGGTTGGTCAGGTTTTGCAGGAGGATCCAAGAACTAGGATCCTATCCTACATATCTTGCCCCCTTGACCATAGCACCCTGATTCTGAACAATGTCCTGAAACCTCTCCAAATAACAACTTGCCTTTACATGGAAGGTTCTGCTGGCTGCACCATGTCAGTCACAAGGCATTTGAAACCAATGGAAGATACACATGGCCCCACCACAGATGTTTTATCACATACCTGCCCACCACTGCTCTAACCTACTACTCAACAGAGTCCAACTTACTGGCATCTCTGTTCTACACCATTTACATGAAACCCAGTCAATCAAGGCACTGTCTGGTATATTCATGATCAGCAACAGGACATCAAAAGGTTTTCCAGTGCCACCTGGTGATGGGAAATTCAAAAATTTCATGGTATTTATCTAGCCATTTTTCAAGGATGAAGTTGGAGGCACTGTGAGTTTCAATTCTTTCAGGAACCATTAAATGGTTAGGAAGCTCATTTCAATGAAATCTCTGGAGAACACTCACAGGTAAGGCTTCCCAAAGAGTGGCCAAAAGATCATATGATGTTATGCCCATTTAGGTCTACAATGTGAGGTCCATATGAGTTTTGACTCTCAACTATGGGTGCCAAGTCTTTCAGAATAAAATTTGTGGTATCCTGGCTGAGAGGCTCAGTGCTCTGTGGAAAGCCACCCTGGGCCTAGAACTCAGTTTCCAAGGGCAACGCTCATGCCTGGCTTCCTAAAATCTCAACACTATTTATGGCAATACTTCTCTGAGGTCAGTTCCAGAACTCAGACTCTAAGGGAATCACACCAGAGTTCAAGAACATGTGGACCAAGTCATCTCTTCCAACCGCCACCCAAATGACCACAATTTAAACCAAAACACTCCAACGTGGCGCTCATCTTCTTCCATATAGACACTCACAATAACCTATGGCTGGAGTTTTCCATGAGGGGCACACCCCAAGACCGTGTCCAAAATAAGCTCTCTTACACCTAATTTGCCTAAATTCAGGGTGGCCTGGACACCCTTTTGTGAACCAGGAGAGATTAAGTAGGCCTCCCGTTAATACTGCTCCGCTTCTTCAATTTGAGGCCAAATGACTGTGGGGTTTGGATTCTTTATGTGAATTGGAGTCTTGAGAAAACCCAAGCAAATATGGGATAGCCTCTGCAGGGCTTTGAAGAACTCATTTGACCCAAAGGATCCCTAATCTGACTTGATGGAGGTCAGGAAAGTTACAGAGGAAGGCGAGAGACTTCATCCACAAGGACTGCTCTTTTGGCCATTTTGTTTTTGGATGTAAACATGGGATCTTTCTTTAGATCCATCAGGAGCTGAGAATCTAAGTCACAGCCTCACACAGGGTAAATAGGCTGATTCAGACACATCCTTTCCAAAGCAATTAAGCAAAGAGCCACAGGTAATGCCCATTCATTTCCATTTGAAAACTGTTTTCTTCAGGCTTCAAAAAGTGGTGGACTGAGGAAAAGACCTTCCTGACATTCAGGGCAACAGAAGAATAGGTAAACAAAAGGCCCCAAGCAGGGTTTCTCCACTGAGACTTTCCTGGTCACACTGATATCTGAGTTTTCTGAGATGCTCACCATTCCCTTCAGTACATGGTCATGTCACAGAGCTTCGAGGTTGTACATATCTTAAACAGAAAACCATGAACCTATTCTGGAGAGTGGCCAGAATTCAGGAATAAAACAGGAACTAAGGAAGATAGCAGGTGTTGCACATCAATAAGGCAAGCTGCAGTCCATTCATAAATAGGGCAGGATGAATGCTGTGAAGCTTTCTACTAGACAGGACATATTCATTGATGCATTCTCTTTTCTAATGTCTACAACCACGGACACAGTGGGATACACAGACATAGAAATTCTCGCCTTGTCAAACGACTTACAAGAAACACTTCACTCCAAACAAAACAAACTGCCTTTCATACCTTTTCTCAGAACATGAGACAAAACCACAAACCCACACCCACACAACAAAGGCAGCTCCTTTCCCCAAGTAGGTCTGTGACTATCCGGAGTGTCCTCTGACTGGTGGGCCTTACTATGTTCCCTGGAAATAGCCTGTTCTGTCTCAGATCTGGTCTTTTTGGCCAACTCTGTGAAGTTGTCAGGAGCCAGCGGTGAGCCACTGCCTGCTTTCTCAGGAAAGGCCCCTCTTCATAGCTTTCCTTGCATTTGGCCATCCTTACATCAGTAGGTCCCAAGAAAGACTGAGTCTGTCCTTGGTAAATCAAAATAAGTTTGACCACTGGGACTGGGACTGGGACTGGCTCTGGGTGCCTGGCTTCCTGGATTCCAAGTTCAGAGAGTTCCATCACCAAGGAAGTTAGGTGTGGTCACTTCCTTTTGGAACTGAATGAGGTCACTGCCTTGGCAACAACTTTGTCTTAACAGTTGCTTCCAAGGTCACCATGAGAAGGATGCTGCTCCTACTTCCTGTGACACTTTCACAGGTCAGAGTGGTATGTCAACCATTGGCATGCAGGAGCAGCTCTCAACACATGCCTGCTTTGGTACACCTTCTCTACATTAAGAAGAGAGTGGCTGATTCAGACACATCCCTTCATCCTGAGCAGGTTGTTTGCCATGGAAGACTTTTGCTCTCTCAGGTCCTTCGTACTTGCCTACATCTTCTCCAGGGATCATTTCTGCGTGTACCTTTGAGGTTTTCAGCAGGTGGAAGATCCTCTATAATTCTGTATTTTAATACCAATTCTGTCCCTGCTCTTCTGTAAAATTAGATTGAGAGAACAGTGTATGGTTAGGATTAATAACAGGTTCGATTTGGTTTAGAAAGGAAACTACACGGTTGAGCAAACAGGGTCCCAACGTTAGCAATAATATGAGGATTTTTAATGGACCGGCCATGGCAGATAAAAGCGTAGTTAATCAGGTCAATATGTGAACCAAGACTCAAAGCTCCCTTTTGGGGCCTCTGTCTCTCTTTGACGCTCTTCAAGTCGTTTTCTTAATTTACTCATAGATTCTTTTACAACTCCAGTATTGTCAGCATAAAAACAACATTCTTCCCTCAATGCAAGCAAAAAGGCACCTTTCTCTCATAAAGAGGAGGTCCAACACTCGCCTGCTTTGTAAAACAACTTCAGAAAGAGAGAGGTTAAAATTCCTGTAAAGCTGTGATGTCGGTTTTTAATGTCTTTAAACTTTGGCATATTTCTGCTTCTAATTGTGTCTTTGTTGTGTCTCATGGACTAGCCCACCCCTTCAGCAACTATTATTTCTAATAGGATGGCTAAAGTGAGGGATACAGGTTCCCAGTGGAACCGGGTTGTATGCCCCCCTAGTTAATCTTTAAATGAACCTAAGTCATGATAGAGAACTCTGGAAAACATCTGCATCATTACATAATTAATCACATATATTGACCATTTTATGAAAACATAAATAATGTTAAAGTGTATAGAATTATACTGTTGTAGGGACGGACAAGGAAAGGGACCTAAGATAGCACCAAACACAGGAAAAAAGTCTTATTTGGTTGCATCCGGATTTAGAGGGCATTGCTTCTGTTGTAATCAATTAATCCCCTGAAGCCCAAGTTTCGGTAGTTTTAGAATTTGTACCCAACATGTAAGGGAAGTGGCTCAGAAGTTCACAGTCTGTAGAAATTCACAGAAATCAGTTTTTGTTTTTGTTTTTGTTCCTCTGTTCTGGGCAAGTTAACTTTTCAAAGACACCTTGGAAAGGGAGAGCTTTTTTGTCTCTTTTTTTCTCCCTGCCAGCTGTCACCATGAAGCCCAATTGGTAACTTTTTTATCTTAGAAATCTAGCCATCTCTGTGAATCCCCAGCTCAAGGCCAGAGGCCTTGTTCACATATTTTGTGAAAATCTAGTAAGGCGGTGTCAAGCTTAGGGGTGGTGATTTTCTCAGCGAGTGGCCAAGTAGAACAGGGCAACACGAAAAGTGGAAGTTCATCTACATTGAACTCTTTCAGAGGGACTCTTTTGCTGAAAGACCTAATGTAAGCCTCGGTGAAGACTTCTGGAGAAGGTTAGTTAAGACATATCTATGGACCTGGTACAGAGGGGGAAGACGGGGAAGGCGAGGCTGAGAGCAGCTCCGTGGATCTGAGAATGAGGAAGATGAGATGTAAAAGAATAATGGAAAAGGGGTTTGGGATTTTCCTAGAACAAAACTTGAGCAGTAGAACGGGTAGAGCAGAGGTGAAGATGGGAGTGAGTATTCCAAAAAGCCTGTGAGGGACTTTAAATTCTTAGTAACCTGTTTTCAGTGATGACAAAGCAACTTTAAAGGCTATTTTTATTACATCTTGGATAGGGGTCTGAGGGCTCTTCTCAGCTGGTTTGAGCTTTGGTTTAGCTTCTTAGAGGACTTGGTGGGACCTAGTGCAGGCACAGACAGAAAAAGAGAGGAGTGAGTGAGTGGAGGGGTACCTCGGTACCTGCTACCTCAGCAAGGGGGCAATGGTCTGAGAACTGGCGGAGGTTTGGGTTTTTGATGTAGTAATTGGAGGGAAGAAATCAGGTTGCTGAGGTGGGAGTGACAGCAGAGAGTCTAGAGCAGAAGGCTGAGGGTGAGGAACTATTGGAGAAGCATAGTACAGGATGTGAGTGAAGGAGGGAAAAGGATTCCACATAGGGGAATTTTCCCCTTTTGAGCACTTGCCGAAGTTAAAAATGTCACGCAGAATTTGAGGATCTAGAGAACCCTCTGGGGGCCATAGTTTTTGGTTGTCTAATTGGTTATATGGCCAATGCTGTGTACTGAATTTGATGAGGAGTTTGGGTTCCACCAGGCAGCCCCGGTATGCTCACATCCCCATGAATTACACAAGAAGTTGGCTTTCCCCCCACACAGCCATGGCTGTTTGTGGCTTTGATAGTCCGTCGGGCATATATAGTAATCTAGGCTAACCAACCTGAATCTGGCTCGCGTTTCCGTGCATCCATAATGTTTGTTTCAATTATCTATGGTATGGAAGGGATTTAATGGAACTTTAGTGGGATCCTCTTCATTGGGGTTATCTCAATAGGAAAGACCTATACCAAGCTGAAAAATGTCTGGGTGGAGAGATAGCCACCAGGTCCCTAAGGGGGCTGTATGCGAGATAGACCATACTTCTTGTCTAGTAGGATTTCAGATCAGCCTTCACTGCTGAACAGGCTGATGAGGGTTAGGAGTACTGGTGGCCAAGGGGAGAGTCTATAGTCTTGTCCACATAGCGAATACGCAATTTGAAATGGTTACCAGTTTTTTCCAGTTTCCAACCAGAGTCTGGACACAGCGAAGGCTTGAGATGAGAGGCATGGATCCAAAAAGTGATTCTGTCTACTTTTATGCCTGTAGGTGTTATAAGTAGCACCTGGTATGTTCCTTTCCAGCGGGGTTCTAGGGATAACACCTGATGTTGTCTTATGTTGACGAAGTCTCTTACTTGATATTGATGTGGAATCCCCTCGTCCCCAGGTTGGTAGGCAGTGGCCAGCTGTTTCCACAGTTATCACTGAGTTCTTTCAATGGCTTTAAGTCTGTCAAGCAAGGGGTGTGGAAGGGATTGTTAGGCCTTAGAGTTGGGGATTAGGTCCCTTACTGGATGATGGGCATCATAGAGAATTTCATAGGGGGTGAGGTTACACAAAGAAACTAAGGGAGTATTTCTCGCATGAAACAGTGCATAAGGCAGGAGCATAGTCCAATCTTTTATGCCGGTCTCTAAGCTTAATTTTGTTAAGGTCTGTTTAATGGTTCTATTTATTTTTTCTACCTCTCCTGAGCTCTGGGGTATATAAGCATAATGTAACTTACAATTAATCCACACCTGACTTACCTGGGCCATGAACACAAGTCCATTATTAGACCCTATTATCTTAGACAGACCGTATCTTGGAAAAATATCTTCCAGGATCTTCTTGAGAACCATTTGCGCCGTTTTTTTTTTTTTCTGTGTGTGTGTGTGTGTGTGTGTGTGTGTGTGTGTGTGTGTGTGTGTAAGGCTTCAATCCATCCTGAGAATGTATCCACAAAGACTAGGAGATATTTAAGTCCATACCTTGCTGGCTTAATTTCAGTAATGTCCACTTCCCAGAATTGTCCTGGTCTGGTTCCTCGTAGGTGCTTTTGTCTAAGAAACTTGGAAGGGTAAGCATTAAACAATTGACTGACCCGACAGGCTTTTGTTACCAGTTCAATTATTTCCTTTCGCTGTGCGTCAGTTAGTGGAAAACTCTGTTCTTAATCCTACAGGAATGCCTGCAGTTTCTTTGAACCAAGGTGAGTGAGTTGATGTACATTTTTAACGTAGTGTAGGGCTTTCTGTAATTGCAGGCTGAGCTCAGTAAAGTTGAGGCGTTCAATGTCAGTGTCCTTAGATGTTATCTAAAACTTCCTGGTACTTAGGGGTCCATTGGAATTGGGCATCTCCCTTTAACAGCGGGTATAAAGGAGCAGCTAAGGACTCAAACCCATTTATCCATAACCTGCAAAACCCAGCAATCCCAAGAAACTCTTAGTTGTCTGCTGTAAGATGGGCTTGGTATCTGCTCAATGGTTTGTTTTCTGGGCTCAGTGAGCCATCGTTTACCGCCCCTAAGGAAATAGTCGAGGAAGATTACTTCTTGCTGGCAAATTGGGCAATTTTGGCCGAAGCTCTTTACCCGAGTTGAGCAAGCTCGGATAATAGTGCTTGGGTCCCAGTTCAGTTTTCCTTGGTGTTGGATGCCAGTAGCAGGTGATCCACATATTGAAGCTGGGTGAATTCGGGGTGTGTAGTTCTGAAATTGTTGAGATCTCTGTGAAGGGCTTCATCAAAGAGAGTGGGGGAGTTTTTGAACCCCTCTGCGAGTCTAGTCCAAGTTAGTTGACTAGACTTTCCGGTTTCTGGGTCTACCCACCCAAAAGCAAACAGCAACTGACTATCTTTATGCAGAGGCAAGCAAAAGAAAGCTTGTTTTAAGTCCAGAACAGTATACAATTTCTGCTCAGGGTTCAGAGTGCAAAGCAGATTGAACAGATTAGGTACCGTGGGGTAAATGTCCTGCACTCTGTTGTTGATCTCTCTTAGGTCTTTAACAGGGTGATAGTCCCTGGTTCCTGGCTTTTTCTTCTAATAGCAGGGGAGTGTTCCAGGCCAATTGACAGGGCCTTAGGACCCCTAAGGCCAGATATTTCTGAATATAGGGCCTTATCCCATCTTTAGCTTTTTATGCTTAGAAGATATTATTTGACATTGATTGGGGAGGCTGAGGTTTTTAAATCCACTGTTATTGGAGGGTGTTTCACGGCCAGGCCTAACACAGCAGTTTTTGCCCATGCATCTCGGTAATCTGTTATCCATTTCTGGGGTAGCTTGCCTGTTTGATCAGTCTTGGGGGGTGTGAAGAGTGGACGTTCATCTTCTACTAATATAGTGAAAGCCGTGACTATAGGAGTTTTTACTGAAGGATTTAGAAATTTCATTTGGGGGCCTTCAGGGTTAAAAGTTATTTTGGCCCAGAGCTTGGTGAGCAGATCTCTGCCCATCAATGGGTGCGGGCATTCTGGGATTACTAGGAAGGAGTGATGGATTTTTCCTTTCCCCAGGTCCATGGTCCTCTTAGAAATCTAAGCCCGATATTTACTGCCGTTAGCCCTTTGAACTACAGACCTTTTATTTGATAGACGGCCCAATGGGGCCTTAAGGGCTGAGTATACTGCTCCTGTATTCACTTCAAAGTTTACTGGGGTCCCCTACACTTCAAATCTTACCCTGAGCTAGGGGAAAGAATCTGAGCCCCAACTTTCTTAGTCATCCCCCAGAGTCAGAATGGCTGGCTGGCATGTCTGTCTCTTTATAGGGCACTCTTTGGCCCAGTGTCCTTTTTTTTTACAGTAGGCACATTGATCTGAGGCCAGGGTGGCCTGTGGCACGGGCCCAGGTATCGCTTCCTGTCACCTTATGTCTTAATTTCTGGCCTCTTTCTTGTTGTGACCAGGATCTTAGTCAATGCCTTAGTCTTTCTTTTGCTTCTCTCATCCTCCCTCTGCTCCCTTTCTTTTTCCCTGTTTCTCTCTTATAGTATACTTTTTCGGCTTCTCTGACTAAATCTCTCTTTTAACTTTTTTTTTTTAATATCCATGGCAGCTTCAACAATTAAGGCCATCGTGACAGATGCCTTTTGATCTGCTGCCTGAGGATCGAAAGGAGTATATCTCTTATATGCCTCCATAATTCTCTCTAGAAACATAGAGGAAGATTCATCAGGCCTTTAAATAATTTCTCTTACCATGGCCAAATTAGTTGGTCACCTAGCGGCCTCTTGGATACCCGCAATTAGAGCCTGGCAATAATTGGACAGATGCTCCCTATCTTCAAAGGTGTTGGGGTCCCAGTTGGGTTGGTTAAAGGGGAAGGCAGCTTTTATTATGTTGGGAAGTTGTGTTGGTCGCCCATCAGGTCCGAGGATATTTTTTTCTAGCTTCCAGGAGGTTTTTCTCTCATTCCTCTGTCATGAAGAGAGTCCCTAGGAGTTGTTGGCAGTCATTCCAAGTAGGCAGGTGTGAAAACGTTGGCGAGTTCTCTGAGTTTTTTTAGCCGGGCCAGCTTCCTCCAGGGAAGGAGGCGCTGTGTGTGTCATGGGACAGTCATCTGGAGGGCGCTGGGCCATTCTGGCTTCCTCGAATGGTGGAGAGGCTGAGTCAGCAGCAGGGGAATTACTTACAGGGTTTTGGGGGTTGGGGGACAAGGGCAGAGGATAAGGACGAGTAGAGTCTTGAGACTCAGGGAGAACAGAGGGTGGAGGTTGAGGAACAGAGAGTTTGAGAGATAGAATCATAGGGGAAGGAGTAGGAGTGGGTGCAGGGACAAGGAAAGGCTTCACCCATGGAGGAGGAGATTTGCAGAGGTCCTGACAAGTTAAGATATATGGCTATTGATCTGGATGTCTATGTGGCCCCGGCTGAAAGACAATATCTCAGACTTTTCAAATTAGTGCGAAGTAGAAACATCCTTCTAGAGGCCATCCGACTACAAAGGTGGGTTATTCTGAGACACAGAATCTGCCAGGTGTGGTGTTTTAATGAAAAAGAAAGATTGTGAGCCCTTAAACAGACTTTGGTCCAGTGATTAAGGGTCAGGGACAGAGGCATTGAAGTGCTCTGTCCCATAATGAAATATACACAGACAGTGAAAGCAACAACACATGACACAGACAAGACAAGACAATAAAGACAGGCAATGGACGTCCAATACTGAGACCAGGACTGAGTAGCCGGCAAAACCTGATGGGCTGGCAATTCCGAATCTGAAAGAAAATATCACTGAGTTGAGGAGACTATGGTTCCTTGATTTCCCGAGTCCATCCCCCAGGGACATGGCCTGTGGCTCTGTGACATGTGTGTCAGCCACCGTGGGAGAGAGCTCACGCTCTTTACCAATAGCCATTTTGTCAAACCCTAACCTGAATCCTGAAACCAGAAAGAGGGGCCTTATTTACCCCCAGAGCATCCCGTTGGGGGTCTTTCATCTGCAGCTGCCGGATCTCGCTGGGGCCACCAGAAGTAAAGGTCGGGTGAGCATCGATGAAAGAGACCACCAAGAGACTGTCTAATGCAACAGCAAAGGGTTTATTGGGAGTCCGGCATGCAAGGGCTCAGAGCTCGCTTGAACAGAGCAGAGAGCCCTGAGAACAGCTTAAGAAGTGCTTATATATTTTCCTTGGAGAGGGCAGGGAGGGAAGTTTATTGATGGGTAAGGGCGAGTGGGCGGTTTGCGTGCAAATGGTTGATGGAGTACATTCTGCAGTTTGGCAGTTGGGGGCAGCACATTCTGGGAACAAGAAGAGCAAACAGTTCTCAAGATTTCAACAGTGTTTTATTAAGCATACAGAAAAACAGGAAGTGACAAGTACCTATTTTATTAACCTTTCAATATAAGTATGAAAACAGAAATCTAGGTTAGATTTGAAGCCCAGAAGTTCATTTGGCCCTTGATTGGTATACTTAGCTTTGAATTACGTTCCGTAGAGATGTCCCAGAAATATGGATATACAATGACACAGGACCTTGTACCTTCTCAGAGGTCAGTTCCAAAACACAGTCTCTAAGGGGAATCACACCAAAGTTCAAGACAAGATGGACTCAATTATCTCTACCAACCACCACACAAATGACCACAATTAAAACCAAAACACTCCCAAATGGCACTCATCTTCTTCCAAATAGACACTCATCATAACTTCTGGCAGGAGGATTCCATGAGAGGCGCAGCACAAGACAGTGTCCCAAATAATCTCCCTTTCCCCTCATTTGCCAAAAGTCAGAGTGGCCTGGACACCCTTCCTGTGAACCAGGAGTGATCAAATATGCCTGCCATTAATACAGCTCTGTTCTTCAATTTGAGGCCTACTGACGGTGGGGTTTAGATTCTTTATTTGAATTGGATTCATAAGAAAACCCAAGAACCTATGGGCTAGCATCTGCAAGGCTTTGAAGAACTCACTTGACCCAATGGATCCCTTTTCTCACTTGATTGAGGTCAGGAACCTTACAGAGGAATGCGAGAGACTTCATGAACAATGACTGATTTTTTGGCCATTTTGATTTTGGATCCACACATGGGATCTTTCTTTAGATCCATCAGGTGCTGATAATCTAAGCCACAGGCTCACACAGAGCCAAGAGGCTGATTCAGACACATCCCTTTACAATGCATTTAAGCAAAGAACCACAGGTGATGCCCATTCATTTCCGTTTGAAAACTGTTTTCTTCAGGCTTCACAAAAGCGTGGCCTGAGGCAAAGACCTTCCTGACATTCAGGGCAACAGAACAATAGGTAATCAAAAGGCCCTTCGCAGGGTTTCTCTACTGAGACTTTCTGGGTCACAGTGATATCTGACTTTTCTGAGATGCTTGCCATTCTCTTCAGCTATCCAGTACATGTCCATGTCACAGTGCTTGGAGGTGGTACATATCGTGGATGCAAATGCATGAACCTATTCTGGAGAGTGGCTAGATTTCAGGAAGAAAACAGGAACTTAGGAAAATAGCAGGTGTTGCCCATCGATAAGGCAAGCCCTAGTGCATTCATAAATTGGGCAGGATGAATGCTGGGAAGCTTTCTACTTGACAGGAAACATCCATTGATGCATTCTCTTTTCTAATGTCTACAAGCACGGACACAGTGGGATACACAGACATAGAAACACTCGCCTTGTGAAACAACTTACTAGAAACAGTTCACTCCAAACCAAACAAACCGACTTTCCTGCCTATTCTCAGAACATGAGACAAAACCACAAACACACATCCACACCCACAAAGGCACCTCCTTCCCCAAGTAGGTCTCTCACTCTCCAGAGTATCCTCTTACTGCTGGGCCATACTATGTTCCCCCGATATGGCGTTTCCTGTCTCAGATCTGGTCTCCTTGTCCAACTCTGTGAAGTGGTCAGGAGCCAGCTGTGAGCCACTACCTACTTTTTCAGGAAAGGCCCCTCTTCAGAGAACTCCTGGCATTTGGCCATCCTCACATCAGTAGGTACCAAGAAAGACTGACTCTGTCCTTGCTAAATCGAAGCAAGTGAGACACTGGGACTGGGACTGAGACTGACTCTGTGTGCCTGGCTTCCTGGATCCCAAGTTCAGAGAGTTCCATTACCAAGGGATTGAAGTGAGGTCACATCCTTCAGGAACTGAATGAGGTCACTGCCTTGGCAACCACTTTGTCCAAACAGTTGCTTTCAAGCGTACCATGAGAAGGAGGCTTACCCTATTTTCTGTAGCACTTTCACAAATTAGAATGGTATATCAACCATAGGCACCAAGGAACCGCTCTCCACACAGGCCTGATTTGGTCCATCTTCTTTATATTTGGAAGAGAGCCTTTAGTCCAGGGAGCACTGCAGTGAACCTCTGCACTAAAACTGTTAGCAAGCACCTGATGGAGGATGCCTTCATAGGTAAGTGGCTCCTTTATAACATCTGATATCTGGTTAAGGGAGATCTCTTCTGATGACAGAGATGTGGCACGGGGAGGCTCACATATACTTCTGTCCAGGACAGTAACGAGAATCTTTCTGTCCTCTGTTCTGTTCTGTAGGGAATTCCTCTGGAACTGTAGAGAGGTGCCGACGGGCACGCATGCGCTCCTACCCTGGAGCTTTAGCAAGATGTTGCACTCTTGCCCTGTTTCTGTGTTTAGGCGCTGGGTTTCTGTTTTTTTTTGTGTTCTGTGTTCTATTTTTCGGTTTTTTGTTTGTTTGTTTTTGTTCGTTTTGTTGTGTGATATTGGTGGTAAAAACTTAAGTATATTGGACATGAAAATCAGAAATAAAGAGATTAAGCCTGACACCCCTTTGGACTGTGTTTTAAGGAACTGCAATGAACTTTATCCCCCATTGTAAAGCAGGATGATAGAAGCCCCTAGCTGGCTGCCTGGAGCACACCCATTGCAGAGGGCTATGCCTGCTGGGGACCTAAGAACTGAGTATCTCCCAGGTTAACAAGTGAAACTCCTTTAAAACCCCTTGTCCCTCCAGATAAAGAGAGTCACAACTTTGGCAGAGTCCCCTGTGTTTCTCCTTTGTTAGCCAAGCAATAAAACTCCTTTTTTCTTTTTCTCAAAACCCAGTCCTCATTATTAAATTTGTATTAATTGGCTTCAAGGTCAGGAACCAAACTTTAAGTTACAAATCTTGTACCCCCCCTCCGCCCCGGAACTTTGTGAGAGCTATCTACTGAAATGTTAGGAGATAGAGCATGCTTGATGTGGAACTGAATCAGAGGAGTTAATCCTGTATGTAAAAGGGGAAACTGAGGGACTCCCAGCAGCTGCCAAAGCCCTGTTGATTCAGGGAATTACCTCCTTCCTTCCCTGCACTGTAAGGATTATGCCACCTCTGTCTTGTTAAAAAAAGAGAAAAAGAAAAAGGTGACACTAAATGCAGTAAAGTCACCATGGAGACACTTTATTTTACATTTCAGGTTGCCCTTCTGTGAAAACATCTGGTCCCCTTGTGGGGACATCTATGGTGCCACTGCTGTAGGAGATTTTTCTCTTATCTGCTCTGGTTTAAAGGGTTCTGTCTGACAGCCATAGTCTGGACCTCCTTTCTGTCTGTATTGTGTCTTAGTTTCTGGCCCTTTAAGACATCTGCAATAATGTGTTGATATTATAAATTGTTTTTGGGGAATGATCTTAGCTGAATGTGTGTCTAAATGATGATGTTTTATTTTAACAATCTGGTAACTGAATGGGTTTTTGAAGCATTGCACAATCTTGGAGTAAAAAGTCGGGTTTAGGTAATTGTTTAGTTTATGATTTCAGATAATTCATGCCAGAGAACTTAAATACTTAGGATGGATAACTGAAGAACTCTACTTCCAAGTTGGCAAGAAACTTCCCAATCATACGGTCTTTTTTTTTTTTTTTTTTCACCAATTTTGATTTGGGTAGCCTGGGAAAATGTCACTGTGTGTACCAGTGCATTAATTTGGACATAAATAGTAAATCATAGTATGGTGTCTGTTGACAAAACAAGATGTAAAGATATAAAATTTTGTGAATTGTATCTTAAACTTGTATCATAATTTTCAACATCTGAACCTGAAAATTATGGTTAAAATGCCTTAGTCCTGAGATGTCTGTTCAGAATAGCAGTTTTTTTGCTGCTCCTTCCAGACCTCAGCCATGACTTATGTTGAAATGCAAATGAAAGAAGCCTGCAAGCTTTGTAGGAGAGTGATTTGAGGTCTAAGGGAAAAAAAGGTAAATTGTATGTTATTTACTAATTACTGGCAAGTCATTTTTTCTAGGACTCTTATTTTTTTTCTTAGATACTTTATGTTTTTTGACCTCATGATTTTGAGCATACAGACCTAGGTTAATGTTTTTCCGATCAGTTCTATCTTTGACCAACTGTGGACTTTTTGAAACATTGCAATAAAGATTTCAACTACGAAAAGCTACAAGGCCTTTACTATTATTATGTGTGCACAAATTGTTATGTGTTGTATGTCTATATATACATATATCCGTATATCATATATATGATACACAAATTAACATATATAAGGAGCGCTCATAAAAAAATACCGCTCGTAAAAACAAATTTTAAAAACGTGGATCCAAAGATCTTTAATTCACGTGATTTAAATGTTTCAATTTAAATTGGATAAAGAGATAAAAACAAATGTCTTTAAATTTAAGCTTACAAAGTTTTCTAGGTGTTCAAACATCTAACAAAATATTAACATCTACAAAATGTCTAATATGCCTTGGCTCTAGTACCTTTCCTTCAACATAAAAATGGTTTACACTGTTCAATACATTTCTCTAACTTTTTGATAAATAAGTAAAGTAAATTTGATATGGGATTACTCATTCATGAGTACTTTTGTTAGATATCTGATTGATTTACTAAGATCTGTATTTTTTTTAGTAAACTCTGTATAAGATTGTAAAAATCAGTCATGTGTTAATGAGGCAAAAATTTCTTAAAACATAAGTTTACCCATAACATTGAGTTTATTAAGATTTATGTTTTCTAGAGCAAGCAACCATAAAAATTAAACAACTGATTAAATAAAAACTGTTATTTTAGAGCACTGTACTGCCATTTCTTTAAAAGCCAAACTTGATTAATGTAGAAACATAAATGTAATTGTTATGCTATTAATGTTTTCATATCTTACAGGTATGGAAGTCTGTAAGGTAGAAACGTTTAAAGAGTATTATATCAAGCTGGTGCTCTGAAGTTGTGTGGTAAAAAATATATTGTGGATTTATTTACCTGTTATCAATAAGATATGTAAATTTTTATGTTACTTTTTACATTGGGGAACAATTTAAATGTATTTTTAAGTTAATTAGAGCCTAATCTTTGTAAAGGTTAAAAACTTTCAGCCTTTCTTTAATTCATGTTTTAAATGTGATATCATATGGTGTTAGCTAATGTTCATGTGACCTCAAACAATTTATTTAAACATTGTCAAATGATATTTAAAAATAAAGATCAGCTTTAGAACTAAAATAGTTAAGATTTATAAAGAGCCCTGCCTTTCCTGAGATAAGGCTGTGTGTCCCATCTTACTACATGTGAGAATGACTATGAAACGATTAGGTCAGATAATATTTCTTTAAAGTTATGTTAAAAAGTTTTTTTTTATTGTCAATATTCCTAGGATCTCAAACAGGGGATATAATGTAAAACTCAGCCAAAAAATTCAGGGAAGATATTACACGAACTAAGTATTTTTACTTTTGTTAATTTTAGTTTGAAATTTTCTTATAAGTGATCTAAAGATTCCCTGTTAGTGTTTTACAAATGCGTTGCTATAAGAACACAACATGGGTTTATTCAAGATAATAAGTCATCAACTACAATACAGACAGAATAATACAGATCCCAATTAATAAAAAGGTAATTATAAAGTTATAGACATTAAAGCCCAGTACTCTTAATGTAAGGCTGTTAAAATTTATTTGCTGGATTTTTAAGATTAGGATTTAAAATGAATGTTAAATGAAAAGGGCCAAGAAAACCAATATTTGGCTCTTGCCCTCTGAGTCAGTCTGAATCCAGGGAACAGGGGACTTCTCTAAAGAGCTTTGCAACTCTGGGCCACATAACCTCCTGATCAGGGAGATTAATGAGACCACTGGAGAACAGAAAGCCAATCAGTGCATTTGTTACAAAGAGGAGAGTCATCAGAGAAAGGAGACATCCCTGATGCTTCTGAGGGAAGCCAAATGGTCAAGCAAGACCTGGACCCACCTAGCGCAAATGGCACTAGCAGAACTGAGAATCTCCTCTCAAGTTTCCCCAGAATTGATTCCCACAAAAGCTCAGCTGACTGTTAACAATAGATAGAAACAAAAGTCAGTTTGACTGCTTCATCTTAAACACTTAGCAAAGACAGTTAAGACCAAAATACAGCCACTCCTGGGCATTTTAAATAATAATAATAATAATAATAATAATAATAAAATTTTAAGGTATGCACTTTATCTTATCCTCCCAAAATAAGTAAGACTGGAGGCTACAAAGAAGGATTCTCACACAGGAATGCCTAATACTTATAAAAAGAGACTATCAAGAAGAGCTGCTACAGGCAGAAGTTTTCAGTTTAAGACCTACAGATATTCCTAACCTACACAGGTAGGCTTGGTGTTTGCTAGTACGATTATCCAGCCCTGAGTAACAGAATTAAAGGTTTCTCTATTAGACGCAGAGGTCATACTAGTAAAAGGATTTTTACAAGATCAGATGACATTAAATTATTAAACTGTGTCTTATTGGGAGGGCCAACTGTAACACTTAAAGTTAAATATTAAGTTGACAGTCCTGATAATTGGGGATATTAAAGACTGGTGAGGGAATTTCTATACAGTGACATGTTCCAGCTGCTGCAACATTTATTCAGTACTCATGGTTTTTGTTTCACTCATAGAAGAATCCATTCACAGATGACTTTACAACCTGTTCTTCCCCAACCTGACTTCAAACCGAACTGACTTCTAAAGGGCAACTCATGTCTCTCAACTGACTTCTAATAGTCAACTCATGTCCCTCACGACGAGCCCACTCACGTCACCCTGTCTCAGGAGAGAAGAAGAAAAAATTAGTGATGCCACTCTTTTTACAACAATGGAGAGAAAGATAAATAGACTATCAATATAAATAATTAATTAAGTCAGGTAAAATCAGGGAGATCGGTTTTGGGTGAGTTGTAAAATTTTGGAGACTCTTATCTGAGGGATAAAAATTTCCTCAGTGTTCTTCCCATAATCTATCAAAGATTTGAAAGGGACACAGAGAAAAAGGGGAAATTGTAGACCCAACCTGATCTTTTATTAAAATTGGGAGCCATCATGCCACAAAGCCATGAAAAGATAATTTTGGCTTTACCATAAATTACTTCAAATTCTGAACCTGCGTGGAATGCCTGCCCACGTCTTGAACTCACGCATGCCCAGCTCTCTGACCAGATAGCAGCCCTCTCTGAAACTTTAGTGACACATCATAAATATTTGCCTTCTCTGGCCAGACAACAACCCTCTCTGAGGCTCTAATGGTCCTCATGAATTCTGATGTAGGGACAGCAAAAAAATTGTAAACTACCTTTAATGTGATATTTATCAGAGTTCTGTTATCTGTAACCCCCCTTTTGTGTAACTTTCTGGGCTATAAAACTGGGCTGTAGGAAAGCTGGGGATGCTGTCTTGTTCCCACCATTTTGGGAGGGAGAGGCAGCACGGCCGGTGGAAATAATAAGCTTAATTTTATTTGATTTTAATTTGAGTCAGTGGTCTTTTCTAGCGTCCTGGTCTAACAGGTAAACACTCCAAAGACGTGGAGTTCTGCCGGCCTAAAGACTTCTTGAGAAACTTCCTCTGAGGTTGGGCACTTGAAATATATGTTGTTGTAAGGAGATTTAGCTTCCTTTCTAGTGACACCATAAAAGCTGGGTCTGCATCTACGTGACCTGGAGGACATGGTTTTTTGTATTCTAATGAACATGAGGCAGCAGTGCTGAATTTTGTATTTATAGGTAAACTGTGGCCACTTGGTGCTCAGTGTCTCCCCGTGTGAACTGTGAAGCCATTTGGTCATCCTCCACTTTTCGTGGTGTTTCTTGCTGCTGCACTGGGAGTTTGGTATTTGCTTCATGAAATACAACGAGTTCAACTGGGACCCAGTATTGGAGGGAGTTCTGTCACTTGTGGTGACAGAGAATGCACCAACCAGGCTTCTATCTCACAAAGCTTGCCCATTTGTCCATAGAAATCTGACTCTGAACTTTGCCCAGAAACCTCTCCATGTAACAAGAAGGGTCTGCTGGCTGCACCATATCAGTCACAAGCCATTTTGAAGGCAATGGAAAATCCTCCTGGCCACACCACAGATGTATTATCACACACCTGCCCACCACTGCAATAGGCCCACTACTCAGCAGGGTCCAACTTACTGGCATCTTTGTTCTACACCATTTTCATGAAACCCCGTCAATCATGGCATTCTCTTGTACACTCATGATCAGGAAAAAGACATCCAAAGGTTCTCCAGTGCCACCTGGTTAAGGGAATTTCAAAAATTTTATTGTATTTATTTAGCCATTTTTCATGGATGAAGTTGGAGGCATTGTGGGTTTCAGTTCATTCAGGAACCATTAAATGGTGAGGAAACTCATTTCAATGAAATCTCTGGAGAAATCTCACAGGCAAGTCATCCCATAGAGTGGTCAAAAGGTCACATGAAGCCAGGCCCATTGAGGTCTTCAATGTGACGTCCATGGGTGTTCTGACTGTCAACTATGGCTGCCACATCTTTCAGAATAAAATCATGTGATATCTTAGCTGAGATTCCAAGGCTCTGTGGAAAGTCACCCTTCTTTTTTGATCTCAGTTTCCAAGGGGAAATCCAATGTGTGGCCTCCTAAAATCTGAACACAGTTCATGGCAATATTTCTCTGAGATCAGTTCCAGAACTCAGACTCTAAGGGGAATCACACCAGAGTTCAAGCCCAGGTAGACCCTGTCATCACTTCCAAGCACTACACAAATGACCACAATTAAAACCAAAACACTCCCACAAGGCCCTCATCTTCTTCCATATAGACACTCATCATAACCTGTGGCTGGAGGTTTCCATGAGGGGCTCAGCCCAAGACAGTGTACAAAATAAACTCCCTTGCCCATAATTTGCCTAAAGTCAGGGTTGCCTGGATACCCTTCCTGAGAACCAGGAGTGATCAAATAAGCCTGCCATAAATACTGCTCTGCTTCTCCAATTTGAGGCCTACTGACTCTCGGGTATAGACTCTTTATGTGAATTGGAATCATGAGAAAACCCAAGCACATATGGGCTATCATCTGCAGTGTTTTGAGAACTCATTTGACACAAAGGATCCCTATTTTCACTTGATGGAGGTTAGGAACGTTACAGAGGAAGGCGAGAGACTTCGTCCACAATGACTGCTTTTTTGGCCATTTTGGTTTTGGAAGCACACGTGGGAACTTTCTTTAGATCCATCAGGTGCTGAGAATCTATGCAACAGCCTCACACATGGCCAAGAGTCTGATGCAGACACATTCCTTTCCAAAGCAATTAAGCAAAGAGCAACAGATGATGCCCATTAATTCCCCTTGAAAACCGTTTCCTTCAGGCTTCACAAAGGAGTGGCCTGAGGCAAAGACCTTTCTGACATTCAGGGCAACAGAACAATAGATAAGCAAATGGCCCATTGCAGGGTTTCTGGAATGATATCTGAGTTTTCTGAGATGATCCCATTCCCTTCAGCTATCCAGTACATGGCCATGTCACAGAGCTTGGAGGTGGTACATATCGTGGACACAAAACCCTGAACCTATTCTGGAGAGTGGCCAGAATTCAAGAAGACATACAGGAACTTAGGAAGATAGTAGTTGTTGCCCATCCATTAGGAAAGCCACAGTCCATTCATAAATTGGGCAGGATGAATGCTGTGAAGTTTTCTACTAGACAGGACACATCCATTGATGCATTCTCTTTTCTAATGTCTACAACCACGGACACAGTGGGATAAACAGACATAGAAACACTCGCATTGTCAAAAGACTTACTAGAAACAGTCCACTCCAAATCAAACAAACCGACTTTCCTATATATTCTAAGATCATGAGACAAAACCACAAACTCACACGCACACCCACAAAGTCAACTCCTTCCCCCAAGTAGGTCTGTGACTATCCGGAGTGTCCTCTGACTGATGGGACATACTACGTTTCCCCGAAATGGGCTGTCCTATGTCACATCTGGTCTCCTTGGCCAACACTGTGAAGTTGTCAGGTGCCAGTAGTGAGACACTACCTGCTTTCTCAGGAAAGGCCCCTCTTCAGAGCTCTCCTGGAATTTGGCTATCCTCACATCAGTAGTTACACAGAAAGACCGATTCTGTCCTTGGTAAATCCAAACATGTGTGGCCACTGGGACTGGGACTGGGAATGACTCTGGGTACCTGGCTTCCTGGATCCCAAGTTCAGAGAGTTCCATCACCAAGAAAGTTATATAGGTCACTTCCTTCAGGAACTGAATGAGGTCACTGCCTTGGCAACCTCTTTGTCCTAACAGTTGCTTCCAAGTGTCCCAATAGATGGAGGCTGCCCCTACTTCCTGTGACACTTTCACAAGTAAGAATGGTATATCAAACATAGGCACCCGTAAACAGCTCTCCACACAAGCCTGGTTTGGTCCATCTTCTCTACATTAAGAAGAGAGAGACTGCTTCAGACACACCCCTTCATCCTGACCTGTTTTTTTTTTTTTTTTTTTTTTTTTGTCATGAAAGATGACTTTCGCTCTCTCAGGTCCTTCATAGCTTTCTATATCTTCCCCAGGGTTCACTTCTGCATGGACCTTTGAGGTTCTCAGCAGGTGGAAGATCTCTTACATTTCTATATAAGAACAACTTTGTCCTTGCTTTTCTGTAAAGTTAGGTTGAGGAAACAAAGTATGGTTAGGATTAATAACATGATTGATTTGGGTTAGGAATCATTCTGCTGCATGAATAATGGTATTGGGAACCTGCAATATTTATAAGGATATATAGAGGTGAAATATATGTATGAAAACACAAATCTAGGTAAGATTTGAAGCCCAAAAGGGCATTGGATCCTTGATTGGGATACTTTACTATGAATTATGTTGTGCACATGTGTCTCAGATAAATCTATACATAATGGCATAGGACCTTGTACCTTGGATAATTGAATGTTGAAGAGAACATCCAGTCAAAAAAGGATAGTTGGTAGGATTAGGAAGATACTTGATAGGATTAGAAAAAAGAGTCAGTATAGGATTTGGGCAAAAACTTTTTTAGCAATAGGGTTTCAGGTAGACAGAAAATGTAAATGTCAGCACATTTGAAGAGTCAGTCACAATGATGAACTGGGGAAAATATGTAGGAAAGCAGATATCATTAGAGACATTAGGAAATCAGGCAAATGATGAAGTGATTGATAGGATTAGACATTTTCAACAGGCTTGAGGTTGAATACATAATCTTAGGAAGAAACAAATATGTAGTCACCAATAGGATTGACATTTGAGAGCATTAGGCAACATGGACATGGGTGATTTTCATAATCCATACTCACATTCCATTTAGGCTTTGGTACAATTGTAAGTGTGACTTTGCATTTTGTGGCCAGAATATTACTGTGATAAAATGTATATGTAGATCAGGTGACATGAGTCTTTCTTGCACCATTTCTGGGAGCAATATTTAGAAGAGATATAAATTAGTATTGGGGGCACAAATAGGTGTACCATGTGTGAATATATAATATAACAGATTCCAACTTTAGAAATTGGAATAAATTGATATCTGGAAATACACAGGAAATGTCATATTGACATACATACATTCATTCCAACCAGTTATACATCTAATGGTAATATTAGGGTTGTGGTTTATCATAAAGTGTGTGTGAGTTTTGCTTCAAAATTGATTATGGAAATCGAAAATAATGTGTTTGGAAAGAAGTCTCAATAAATAACCAGTCAAAAGCAAGGAGGAATACATGTGTCCTGAAGCAGGAAGTGATTGAATGTGTTTCAAATGTCTTTAAATTTGTGAACTTGTGGATGAAATGTATATACTATGATGTACAAAAACTGAAGAAATAGTAATGTACCAGTGTTAAATAAAAATGAACGTCAAAATACACATCATGCCCCTTTGGAATCTACTTGCATTGATGTTAAATTGGGTCAGTTACAGTAGAAATATAAGGATTTGTTTGCACCATTCAGTGAAGTGAGTTTTCAGTACTAGAAAACAAATATGTATTTCAGGTGGATGAATATTTCTGAAAATAATCGTATGAAAATTTGATTATAAAACCACATACATGAGCATGAGTGAATTATTTAGGGAGTGTATAATAGGACACATATATTTTATATTTGGAAAAATCTAGAGAATATATATATATATATATCTCACAGAGAAACATTAGAAAGTAGCAATATATATGCCAATCAAAATTCATCGTGAAATATATATCATCCACCGATCCAAAAATATTAATTTTACTGAACATGGATTTATGTATAATGTTGTTCAACTAAAAATCTCACTCATAGTTTGAATTTTCAGTTCCAAAAGCGTTTAGGAGGGGTGATCTCTTCTCATACTTTGTTTCTGCCAAGTTAGCCACCTCACAAAAATGTACGTGTGATGCCAGGTATGATTTTATATGTGCATATAAAAATACATGTGCTGAATTGGCTACAGAAAAAAGGAGACAGAAATTCACATATGTGTTAACTTTAAAAACACATGGAGTACTATTTCAACAAACAATTGACAAGATTTATAACTCCTACACTATATCATGCAAAAGGCAAGACCAACTATACACCATGCCTCCTCTGAACTGCTTGTATTAATATTATGTTTGGGTTATTTGTCTCCATCATATTAGGATTAGTAGTCAGAGTCTATTAGGGTATGGGTTACTGACAGGGATTCAGTATTTCGAATGGAAAATTGGAAAATGAATCCAATGTGTATGTAAATATGTGCTACACAAAAATCTTCCCACTCTCATCCATAACAATACCTTGACAACACCTTCACCCCATGTAAGACACAATTAGAGGAGAAGAGTTAGAAAATCCATGAATACATATCTGGAATGGAATGCGATCAGAAGTTCACAACCTTGGAAGTGTTAGAGGAGTTTCCAAAAGTAAGGGACAGGGTAAACACTTCAAAAACATGGAGGTCTGTTGTCCTAGAGACTTCTTGAGATACTGCCTGTGAGGTTGGGCACTTGAAATATATGTTGTTGTCACGTGCTTTAGCTTCCTTTCTAGTGAAATCATCAACCTGGGTCTGCATCTATGTGACCTGGAGGACATGGTTTCTTATTTTCCATCCGTGGGTGGGCCCCTTGCTTAAGAGCTCTGGCTACTGGACAAATTTTACACAAAGAAGCCTCTAATCTGACTTTTGGGGCCCCTTGAACTATCTACTCCCCACATCACTTGAAAGATCTTTTACCTTAAAAGGGTCTTCAAACCCTCCCTACATCCAGAGTTCTGTCGCTCCTCACTTCCTTTCTGGAAAACCCTAATATTATTTTCCTCTCCTGCTCTGCACTGAACCCTGCCTCACTGCTCCCAATAACTCCCATGTCTCACACACCAACTCAAAATTGCTTGGAAAACTTAGATGATTTCCTCCCCTGTCATTCTTCCATTTTTGAGAGACCACTCACCAAGCCTGACCTTATCTGGTTTACTGACAGCAGTTCCTTTAGGCAGAATGGAACTCATTACTCTGGATACGCTGTATTTTCAGCCACTGAGATTATAGAGGCCAAAGTTTTGCCTTCAGGAACTACAGACCAGCAGGCTGATTTTATAGCATCCACTCGTGCCT
Organism: Callospermophilus lateralis; assembly: GCF_048772815.1. Classification (NCBI taxonomy): domain Eukaryota; kingdom Metazoa; phylum Chordata; class Mammalia; order Rodentia; family Sciuridae; genus Callospermophilus; species Callospermophilus lateralis. The sequence continues at coordinate 122,935 of NW_027513555.1, forward strand.
GCCTTCTAGCACAAGGCAAATCCCTCACCCTCTAAAATGATTCAAAATATGTCTTCCATATCTTATTATCCCATGCTGCAATTTGAAAGAAGCGAGGCCTACTTACCACCAAAGGTAATGCGATCACTAATTCAGCTCTTATAACCAATCTGATAGAGGCCTCCCACTTACTCACCCAGTTGGGAGATGTCCATTGTAGGTCCCATCAGAAGGACGGCTCTCTTATCACTGAGGGCAATGCCAAAGCTGACCAGGTGGCACGAATGGCTGCTACCACTTCCAATCATGGCCCCCATGGTGGACATATAATGGCCACTTTAGACAGCTCATCTGAAGCCCCTACTTCTTTCAGTAAGAACAAGCATCTTTTCAAGTTCCTTCATACTCTATTCCTTTCCAATTCTCAGTCTTTGACCCTCTTTTTACAGAGTTTCTTCTTCCTCACTCCCTCTGACAAGCCATGCTACAGAATATAGCCTCTAATTGTCAGATCTGTCAGCGGACCAACCCTCATACTCCTTTAAGGCCCAAACGTTTCCCTTCCCAACAAGCCCGGGGACACATTCCCTCTGCTGACTGGCAGGTAGACTTCACCAACATGCCCACAGTATGGCACACGAAATACCTCCTTGTCTTTGTGGACACTTTCTCTGGTTTGGTTGAGGCATTTCCCACTTCCAATAAAAAGGCTTCCACTTTAGCTTCAATCTTACTGACAGACATCATCCCCAGGTTTGGTATGCCCACTTCCCTACAATATGACAATGGCCCTGAGTTTACTTCTAGGATCACACAAAAGGTCTCTCAAGCCCTCTCCTTCAAGTGGCATTTCAACTGTCCATATTTCCCCCAGGCTTCAGGGAATGTGGAAAGGGTAAATCGTACTCTAAAGGAAGTCCTTACCAAATTGACAATGGAATTAAACATAGACTGGGTCAAACTCCTTCCCTTGGCTTTGCTTCGAATCAGAGCTCTCCCTAAGAAACCATCTTTACTGTCTCCTTTTGAGATAATGTATGAAAGACATCTTATAAGCCCTGCTTTGGTCATTTCACAAGGACCTCTCACCCGAGATTTGTCTTTGCCTCTCTTGCTTCATCTCCGCTCGGAACTCTGGAAATATCAGGACTGGCTTCTTCCGGACCCAGTCTCCTCTCCAAACACTCCTCCCTTAACACCTGTTAGTCTAGTCAATTATAATACCCCAGAGGAAAAAGGGACTCTTGCCCCAAAATGGGAAGGCCCCTATCCTGTCATTCTCTGTACCCCCACCGCCGCCAAACTCTCCTTACCAGACAACCGTCTCACTCCCTGGAATCACATGTCTAGGTTGAAGCCACATCACCAGGAGGCCCCACCTGCTGACGACAGGGCCACCCCAGAGGAACTCCAAGAATCACCTCCTGAACCTCCCCTTTACTCCTGCTCTCTACACCCATCTCACCCATTTAAGTTGCGGCTCACACGGTTTTCCTTGCAGCCCAATTCCTCTTAAAGAAGGCACAATGAGCTCTCCCAACACCCTAGTCTTCTCTAACTGCTTGTTTTTTGTGCTCTGCTTATTTTCTGTGCTCTGTCAGGACTGGTCTTTACCCTCCTCACCTACCATGCATTTATTCACTCTTCGGGAACGATACTCAGAACATGGCATGCAGACGGTCCGCGGAGTGGATGCAACTACTTGCTTCATCCACAACTGCACCTCTATTTCCCTAAAATTGTCACCTTCAAGGACCTTCGTCCCTGGTAGCTGGAACTGGCCTTTCATTTGCTTCCTTTTTGATCAAACAAAAGATTATTGTCATTGGTGGCCTGAGATATATAATGGGTGCCCCTATTGGTCATGCAGGTTCCATGATGAACGTGGTAGCTATTCTTACCACTCACTCGGTTACCCTGAAGGGTGGACTTCTAGTTACATAAAGTGGCATAAAGGCTCTTCATCCAATAACAATGGATGGTATACTTTAGATAAACCTGACCCCAAGGCCAAACGTTGGGGCTATGTTGAGTTTGCTGTCTATGCTCAGACAACCTCAGTCAGACCCACAGGGTGGATGACTATTGGCCGCACCCTGATTACGCCACCTAAGGCAACCATCCAGGTAGTCGAACACATTAAGGACTCAGAATCAAAACTTCGAGATCGTATCCATAGCTCATCCAAAGAGGATTCAGAGCCTTCAACCCCCTCAGGTCCCTCTCCCACATGGCTCAATTTGCTACACCAAACGTTTTGATTATTAAACTCCACCCGTCTTTCTTTGCCTACTTCTCAGTGCTTTCTCTGTGCTTCACTTAGTCGTCCACTTCTAGCAGCAGTCCCATTAGCAGCAGAAAATATTCCAGCAAAACCCTACAATTTCTCTAAAAAGGACAAACCCTACATGTGACACGTAACCCACTGTGGGAAAGTTATTCCACCAATACTTTATTTCCTTTCATCTGTTTCCACCTGCCAATAATGAATCCTTTACCCGTTTGTTCCTTGAGCTACAACACCCCATAGAGCCCTGTGTTTAGGCAACCTGAACATTTCCTCTGGTGTAATGGGTCTTTAAGTACCTCAACGATCAATGTCTCTGGCACCTGTTTCTTGGTTACTGTAGTTCCTCAGCTATCTTTGTATACTCCCACCGAATTTCGACAGTTGGCCCTACCTTCCCGCACCCGTAAGGTAGTCTTTCTGCCGGTTCTGGTAGGCCTCATTTTAACAACCTCAGTGACGAGTCTCGGACTCTCTGGTGGAGCTATAGGTCATGCTCTATGGGCATCCAATGACCTTCAACAAAAACTGCAGGAAACACTCAATACCATGGCTGAGTCTCTGGGTTCCTTGCAGTGGCAGGTTACATCATTGGCACAAGTGGCTTTACAGAACCAAAGGGCAATTGATCTTCTCACTGCAGAAAAAGGGGTTACATGCCTATTCCTCAGAGAGGAATTTTGCTATTATGTTAATGAATCTGGGCTAATAAAAAAAAATGTTGTTAAATTGCAGGAATTATCGACCGAATTTCTCAAACATACCTCCTCCAATCCCATCATAGGGTTCTTCCAATCCTATCTTGCCATGTACTTACTACATATCTTGGGGCCCCTTATTGGGATGCTCCTTTTTGTGCTCTCTTGCCCTGCAAAATGAAGTGCCTTCAAACCCAACTGCAAAAAATTCCTAATCAAACTTTCAACCAGCTTTTGCTTAGGCACTACCAGCCTCTGATGACCGATGAACCCCCAACATCTCCAAGAGAACAGTAACTCAGTGATGAAGCTCACTACCAGGCATGATGGAATGCAATGGGTATCAGACAGCGGGAGACAACGAGCTCTGAGAACCTCTTAATCTGCCATCCTGGATTCATGAGTCTTTACCACCTTCTAAGATTTCTCATGGCCCTTGGCCTCTTCTATGTCAGTCCCCCAACATGGAACTTCTGCCAAAAAATGACATTTTCTTTAATTTTTATCTTCATTCTGTTTTTATTTGCTCTGATCTTCTTCAGGTGCTGGTGACGCCATGTCCAGGCAACGCTTCCAGTATTTCCTAGAGTCTCTGTTACAGGACCAGTGGCTGATACCAACAATCTCTTCCATCCAGGACTAGTTCCATGCCATCGACAACTTTGGCTTCAGGGAACATTCATTGACTTCACCCCTACGAAAGTAGCTGTCTATAGCCACTGGGTTTTATTTCTGGCTGCCATGATAATCCCAAACCTGCTCCATGAGCATTCCTCCACTTCTCTTTCTAGGCCCCACACCACCCCCACACAGCAGGAAGCAGCCGGATCTGACAAATGACGCCCCACTTCCTAAGAAAACAAAAAGGGTGGAATGTTGGGAAAAGAATAAATGGCAGCCATACCCCAGAGAAAAACCTCAACATGGCGCCTAAGGACTTCTTCTTCCTACCTTCTTCATTTCTGCAGTGGCGCAAAAAGTTCCCACCCTTGTGAACTCTCACGTCAGCGCCAATTTCAAATCTCACTTGTGGGGAACCTTAGCCCCAATGAGAACTAATTCCTGGGCTCTGGAGCTGATATCTGAAAGAACTTGCCAATAAACGGGTTGCTGCCATTTATCTAAGCCCTACCATCTCCCCCTTAGTTCTATATAAGCACACAGCTTTGAGCAATAAAATTGGAATTCTCCCAGTGAAGTGTCATTGCGTGGGGAATTATTTCACTCATGATCAGCAACAGGATATCCAAAGGTTCTCCAGTGCCACCTGGTCATGGGAATTTCAGAAATTTGATGGTATTTATTTAGCCATTTTTGAAGGATGAAGTTGGAGTCACTGTACGTTTCAATTAATGCAGGAACCATTATGTGGTGAGGAAGCTCATTTAAATTAAAACTCTGGAGAAATCTCACAGGCAAGGCTTCCCAAAGAGTGGCCAAAAGGTCACATGAAGCCAGGATCATTGAGGTCTACAATATGAGTTCCATATGTGTTTAGATTCTCAACTATGGCTGCCAAGTCTTTCAGAATAAAATCATGTGATATCCTGGCTGAGATTCTCACTGCACTGTGGAAAGACACCCTGGCACTCGATCTCAGTTTTCAAGGGAGGCTTCTCATGCGTGGCCTCCTAAAATCCCAACACATTTCATGGCAATACTTCTTTGAGGTAAATTCCAGAACTCAGTCTCTAAGAGGAATCATGCCAGAGTTCAAGCCCAGGTGGATCCAGTTATCTCTTCCAACCGCCAAACAAATGACTACAATTAAAACCAAACACTCCCACATGGCCCTCATCTTCTTCCATATAGACACTTATCATAACCTCTGGCTGGAGTTTTTCATGAGGGGTGCAGCCCAAGACAGTGTCAAAAATAAGCTCCCTTGCCCCTCATTTGCCTAAAGTCAAGGTGGCCTGGACACCCATCCGGTGAACCAGGAGTGATCAGATAGGCTAGCTGTTAATACTGCTCTGCATCTCCAATTTGAGGCCTACTGACTGTCAGGTATAGATTCTTTATATGATTTGGAGCCATGAGAAAACCCAAAAACCTATGGGCTAGCCTCTGCAGGGCTGTGCATAACTCATTTGACCCAAAGGATCCGTATTCTCACTTGATGGTGGTCAGGAACCTTACAAATGAATGCGAGAGACTTCATTCACAATAATTGCTCTTTTGGCCATTTTGGTTTTGGATGCACACATGGGATCTCTCTTTATATCCATCAGGTGCTGAGAATCTAAGCCACAACCTCACACAGGGTAAAGAGGCTGATTTAGACACATCCCTTTCCAAAGCAATTAAGCAAAGAGCCACAGGTGGTGCCCATTCATTTTCATTTGAAAACTGTTTTCTTCAGGCTTCACAAAGGGGTGGCCTGAGGCAAAGACCTTCCTGACATTCAGGGAAACAGAACAATTGATAAGCAAAAGGCCGAAAGCATGGTTTCTCAACTGAGACTTTCTTGGTCACACTGATATCTGTGTTTTCTGAGATGCTCGCCATTCCCTTCAGCTATCCAGGACATGGCAATGTCACAGAGCTTGGAGGTGGTACATATTTTGGACACAAAACCATGAGAATATTCTTGAGAGTGGTGAGAATTCTGGAAGAAACAGGAACTTAGGAAGGTAGCAGGTGTTGCCCATGGATAAGGCAAGCTGCAGTCCATTCATAAATTGGGCAGGATGAATGCCGGGAATCTTTCTACTATACAGGACATATCAATTGTTGCATTCTATTTTCTAATGTCTACAACCACGGACACAGTGGGATACACAGACATAGAAACACTTGCCTTGTCCAACGACTTACTAGAAGAAGACCACTCCAAATCAAACAAACCGTCTTTCCTACCTATTCTCAGATCATGAGACAAAACCACAAAATCACACCCACACCCACAAAGACACCTCCTTCCCCCATGTAACTCTGTGACTATCCGGAGTTTTCTCTGAGTGGTGGGCCATACTATGTTCCCCCAAAATGGCCTGTCCTATCTCAGATCTGGTCTCCTTGGCCAACTCTGTGAAGTTGTCAGGAGCCTGCGGTGAACCACTACCTACTTTCTCAGGAAAGGCCCCTATGCAGAGCTCTCCTGGTATTTGGCCATCCTCACATCTGTAGGTACCAAGAAAGACTGACACTCTCCTTGGTAAATTCAAACAAGTGAGCCTACTGGGTCTGGGACTGGACTGGTTCCGGGTGCCTGGCTTCCTGGATCCCAAGTTAAGAGAGTTCCATCACCAAGGAAGTGAGGTAGATCACTTCTTCAGGAACTGAATGAGGTCATTGCCTTGACAACCACTTTGTCCTAACAGTTGCTTTCAAGAGTCCCATGAGATGGAGGCTGCCCCTACTTCCTGTGACACTTTCACAAGTTAGAATGGTATATAAACCATGGGCACCCGGGAACAGCTCTCCACCTAGCACTGTTTTGGTCCATCTTCTCTAAATTAAGAAGAGAGAGGCTGATTCATACACATCCCTTCATGCTGACAAGGTTGTTTGCCATAGAAGATGACTTTTCTCTCTCAGGTCTTTCGTAGCTGCCTACATCTTCTCAAGGGATCATTTCTGCATGGACCTTTGATGTTCTCAACAGCTGGAACATGCCCTACATTCCTGTATTTTAAGAGCAACCCTGTCCCTGCTGTTCTGTAAAGTTCGATTGAGAGAACAATGTATGGTTTTGGGTTAGTAACATGTTCAATTTCGGGTTAGGAATCCTTCTGCATGACGAATAATGGTATTGGGAAACTATGATATTTACAAGAATATATAGGTGAAATATAAGTATAAAAACAGAAATCTATGGAAGATATGAAGTCCAGAAGGGCATTGGGCCCTTAATTGGTACACTTAGCTTTGAATTATTTAAGGGAAATTGCTTGGAAATGAAAGGAGACCCTCAGATAAATCTATATACAATGGCATAGGAGCTTGTACCTTGGATGATTGAATGTCGAAGAGAACATCCACTCAAAAAGGGATAGTCGGTAGGATTAGGAAGATAGTCAGTAGGTTTACAAAGAACAGTGAGAATAGGATTTAGACCAAAAGTTCTTAAGCAATAGGGTTTCAGGTAGACAGTGAATGTAAATGTCAGCACAAGTGAAGAGTCAGTCACAATGATGAACAGGGGAAAATATGTAGGAAAATAGATATAAATAGAGACATTACTAAATCAGGCAAAGTATAAAGTGAGTGATAGGATTAGACATTTTCAACAGGCTTGAGGTTGAATATATAATCTTAGGAAGAAACAAAAATGTAGTCACCAATAAGATTGACATTTGAGAGCATTAGGCCACCTGGACATGGAAGGTTTTAGTAATCCATGCTCACTTTCCATTTAGGCTTTGGTACAAACTTAAGGGTGACCTTTGATTTTTTTGTACAGAATATTACTGTGATAAAATGTATATATAGATCAGGTGACATGAGTATTTCTTCCACCATTTTTTGAGGAATATTTTGAAAACGTATAAATTAGTATTGAGGGTAAAAATAGGTGTACCCTGTGTCTATGAATATAGAGATAATGCATGAATAGATCATACAGTTAATAAATAATATAACTGGTTCCCCTTTAAATAATGTATTGAATTGATATCTGAAAATATATAAGAAATCATATATTTTTTTAATTAATTTTTATTGTAGGTTGTTCAAAACATTACATAGTTCTTGATATATCATATTTCACACTTTGATTCAAGTGGGATATGAGCTCCCATTTTTACCCCATATACAGATTGCAGAATCACATCAGTTGCAGAACCATTGATTTACATATTGCCATTCTGGTGTCTGTTGTATTCTGCTGCCTTTTCTATCCTCTACTATCCCCCCTCCCCCCTCCCCTTTCCTCTTCTCTCTCTACCCCCTCTACTGTAGTTCATTTCTCCCCCTTATATTTTCCTCCTTTCCCCTCACATCCTCTTGTATGTAATTTTGTATACCCCTAAGGGTCTCCTTCCATTTACATGCAATTTCACTTCTCTCTCCCTTTCCCTCCCACCTCTCATCCCTCTTTAATGTTAATCTTCTTCTCATGCTCTTCGTCCCTACTCTGTTCTTAGTTACTCTCCTTATATCAAAGAAGACATTTGGCATTTGTTTTTAAGGGATTGGCTAGCTTCACTTAGCATAATCTGCTCTAATGCCATCCATTTCCCTCCAAATTCTATGATTTTGTCATTTCTTAATGCAGAGTAATACTCCATTGTGTATAAATGCCACATTTTTTTTATCCATTCGTCTATTGAAGGGCATCTAGGTTGGTTCCACAGTCTTGCTATTGTGAATTGTGCTGCTATGAACATGGATGTAGCAGTGTCCCTATAGTGTGCTCTTTTTAGGTCTTTAGGGAATAGACTGAGTAGGGGAATAGCTGGATCAAATGGTGGTTCCATTCCGAGCTTTCCAAGAAATCTCCATACTGCTTTCCAAATTGGCCGCACCAATTTGCAGTCCCACCAGCAATGTACAAGAGTACCCTTTTCCCCACATCCTCGCCAGCACTTGATGCTGTTTGACTTCCTAATGGCTGCCAATCTTACTGGAGTGAGATGGTATCTTAGGGTGGTTTTGATTTGCATTTCTCTGACTGCTAGAGATGGTGAGCATTTTTTCATATACTTGTTGATTGATTGTATGTCCTCCTCTGAGAAATTTCTGTTCAGGTCCTAGGCCCATTTGTTGATTGGGTTATTCGTTATCTCATTGTCTAATTTTTTTAGTTCTTTGTATATTCTGGATATTATGGCTCTGTCTGAAGTGTGAGGAGTAAAGATTTGTTCCCAGGACGTAGGCTCCCTATTTACCTCTCTTATTGTTTCTTTTGCTGAGAAAAAACTTTTTAGTTTGAGTAAGTCCCATTTGTTGATTCTAGTTATTAACTGTTGTGCTATGGGTGTCCTATTGAGGAATTTGGAGCCCGACCCCACAGTATGTAGATCATAGCCAACTTTTTCTTCTATCAAATGCCATGTCTCTGATTTGATATCAAGTTCCTTGATCCACTTTGAGTTAATTTTGTGCATGGCGAGAGAAAGGGATTCAGTTTCATTTTGTTGCAAATGGATTTCCAGTTTTCCCAACACCATTTGTTGAAGATGCTATCCTTCTTCCATTGCATGCTTTTAGCCCCTTTATCGAATATAAGATAGTTGTAGTTTTGTGGATTGGCTTCTGTGTCCTCTATTCTGTACCATTGGTCCACCCGCCGGTTTTGTTACCAGTACCATGGTGTTTTTGTTACTATTGCTCTGTAGTATAGTTTGAAGTCTGGTATAGCTATCCCGCCTGATTCACACTTCCTGCTTAGCATTGTTTTTGCTATTCTGGGTCTTTTATTTTTCCATATGAATTTCATGATTGCTTTCTCTATTTCTACAAGAAATGCCGTTGGGATTTTGATTGGCATTGGATTAAACCTATAGAGAACTTTTGGTATTATCGCCATTTTGATGTTGTTACTTCTACCTATCCATGAACAGGGTATATTTTTCCATCTTCTAAGATCTTCTTCTATTTCTTTCTTTAGGGTTCTGTAGTTTTCATTGTATAAGTCTTTCACCTCTTTTGTTAGGTTGATTCCCAAGTATTTTACTTTTATTGAGGATATTGTGAATGGGGTGGTTGTCCTCATTTCCATTTCAGAGGATTTGTCGCTGATATACAGGAATGCCTTTGATTTATGCGTGTTGACTTTATAGCCTGCCACTTTGCTGAATTCATTTATTAACTCTAATAGTTTCTTTGTAGACCCTTTTGGGTCTGCTAGGTATCGAATCATGTCATCTGCAAATAGTGATAATTTGAGTTCTTCTTTTCTATTTTTATGCCTTTATTTTTTTTCGTCTGTCTAATTGCTCTGGCCAGTGATTCGAGAACTATGTTGAACAGAAGTGGTGAGAGAGGGCATCCCTCTCTTGTTCCAGATTTTAGAGGGAATGCCTTCAGTTTTTCTCCATTCAGAATGATGCTAGCCTGAGGCTTAGCATAGATTGCTTTTACAATATTGAGGTATGTTCCTGTTATCCCTAGTTTTTCTAGAGTTTTGAATATAAAGGGATGCTCTACTTTGTCGAATGCTTTTTCCACATCTATCGAGATGATCATATGGTTCTTATTTTTAAGCCTATTGATGTGGTGAATAACATTTATTGATTTCCGTATATTGAACCAACCTTGCATCCCAGGGATAAATCCTACCAGATCATGTTGCACAATTTTTTTGATATGTTTTTGTATCCGGTTCGCCAGAAGTTTAATGAGGATTTTTGCATCTAGGTTCATTAGAGATATTGGTCTGTAGTTTTCTTTCTTTGAAGTGTCTTTGTCTGATTTAGGAATCAGGGTGATGTTGGCCTCATAGAATGAATTTGGAAGTTCTCCCTCTTTTTCTATTTTCTGAAATAGCTTGAAAAGTATTGGTATTAGTTCCTCTTTAAAGGTTTTGTAAAACTCTGCTGTATACCCATCCGGTCCTGGGCTTTTCTTAGTTGGTAGTCTTTTGATGGTATCTTCTATTTCCTCAATTGATATTGGTCTGTTAAGGTTGTCAATATCCTCCTGACTCAATCTGGGCAAATCATATAACTTAAGAAATTTATCGATGCCTTCACTATCTTCTATTTTGTTGGAGTATAAGGATTCAAAATAATTTCTGATAATCTTCTGTATTTCTGAAGTGTCTGTTGTGATATTGCCTTTTTCATCCCGTATGCTGGTAATATGAGTTCTCTCTCTTCTTCTCTTCATTAGCGTGGCTAAGGGTCTGTCGATTTTTTTTTATTTTTTCAAAGAACCAACTTTTAGTTTTGTCAATTTTTTCTATTGTTTCTTTCGTTTCGATTTCATTAATTTCAGCTCTGATTTTAATTATTTCTTGTCTTCTACTTCTTTTGCTGTTGTTTTTCTCTTCTTTTTCTAGGATTTTGAGTTGAAGTATTAGATCATTTATTTGTTGGTTTTTTCTTTTTTTAAGGAATGAACTCCAAGCAATAAATTTTCCTCTTAGAACTGCTTTCAATGTGTCCCATAGATTCCAATATGTTGTGTCTGTGTTTTCATTTATCTTTAAGAATTTTTTAATTTCCTCCTTGATGTCTTCTATAACCCATTGATCATTCAGTAACCTATTGTTCATTCTCCAAGTGATGCATGATTTTTCCTTATTTCTTTTATCGTTAATTTTCAATTTCATTCCATTATGATCAGTTAAGATGCATAGTATTATCTCTACTCCTTTATATTGTCTAAGAGTTGCCCTGTGACATAATATATGATCTATTTTTGAGAAGGATCCATGTGCTGCTGAGAAAAAAGTGTAACTGCTTGATGTTGGGTGGTATATTCTATATATGTCAATTAAGTCTAGGTTATTAATTGTGTTATTGAGCTCTATAGTTTCCTTATTCAACTTTTGTTTGGAAGATCTGTCCAGTGGTGAGAGAGGTGTGTTGAAGTCTCCCATGATTATTGTATGGTGGTCTATTAGACTCTTGAACTTGAGAAGTGTTTGTTTGATGAACATAGCTGCACCATTGTTTGGGGCATATATATTTATGATTGTTATGTCTTGTTGGTGTATGGTTCCCTTGAGAAGTATGTAGTGTCCATCTTCATCCCTTTTGATTAACTTTGGCTTGAAATCTATTTTATTTGATATGAATATGGACACTCCTGCTTGTTTCCGAAGTCCATATGAGTGATATGATTTTTCCCAACCTTTCACCTTCAGTCTAAGTATGTCTTTTCCTATCAAATGCGTCTCCTGAAGGCAGCATATTGTTGGGTCTTGTTTTGTGATCCATTCTACTAGCCTGTGTCTCTTAATTGGTGAGTTTAAGCCATTAACATTTAGGGTTATTATTGAGATATGGGTGTTCTTCCAGCCATATTGGTTTATTTATGTTACTAAACATGGTTTGTTTTCCTCTTTGATTATTCCCCCCCCTTCACTGTACTACCTCCCGCTGTTGGTTTTCATTGACATTTTCCATTTTCTCTTCCTGTAATATTTTGCCGAGGATGTTTTGAAGAGATGGTTTTCTAGCTGCAAATTCTTTTAACTTTTGTTTATCATGAAAGGTTTTAATTTCATCTTCCATCCTGAAGCTTAATTTCACGGGATACACAATTCTTGGTTGTAACCCATTTTCTTTTAGTGTATGAAATATGTTATTCCAGGATCTTCTAGCTTTCAGAGTCTGTGTTAAAAGATCAGCTGTTATCCTGATTGGTTTACCCCTAAATGTAATCTGCTTCCTTTCTCTTGTAGCTTTTAAAATTCTCTCCTTATTCTGTATGTTGGGCATCTTCATTATAATGTGTCTAGGTGTGGATCTCTTATGATTTTGCACATTTGGCGTCCTGTAGGCTTCTAGGATTTGGGATTCTGTCTCATTCTTCAAGTCTGGGAAGTTTTCTCATATTATTTCGTTGAATAGATTGCTCATTCCTTTGGTTTGGACCTCAATACCTTCCTGTATCCCAATGACTCTTAAGTTTGGTCTCTTTATGTTATCCCATATTTCTTGAATGTTCTGCTCATGGTTTCTTAACAGCTTTGCTGAGCTGTCTATGTTCTTCTCCAGTTGAAATACTTTGTCTTCATTGTCTGATGTTCTATCTTCTAAGTGTTCTACTCTGCTGGTAGTATTCTCAATTGAGTTTTTATGTTGGTTTATTGTTTCCTGAATTTCCAGGATTTCTGTTTGTTTGTTTTTTATAACCTCTATCTCCCTGAATAATTGATCTTTTGCTTCTTGGATTTGTTTATGTAATTCATTGTCGAAGTGGTCGAAGTGGTCTTTCATTGTCTGATTTTGCTGTCTAATGTCTTCCTTGAGACTCCAGATCATCTGAAGCATGTATATCCTGAATTCTTTATCTGACATTCCATCTGCTGCAGATATTACCTCTTCTAAAGTTGAATTGACCTGCATTGCTTGTGGTCCTTTTTTTCCTTGTCTTTTCATACTGATCGCGTTTCTTTCTGCATGGTGAAACTGTTGTGTTATTGATTTTTCCCCCTATATATTTATATTGCTTTTGTATAGCTGCATCGTCTCCCTTGCAGGCTTTGGCGGTGGTTCTGCCCCTCCTTCAATTGAGGCAATGTGCCTACCACGCCGGGAGGCCGCTGTGCCTCTACTTTCGATGGGCCTGTTCTTTCGGTGGTCACAGGTCCGCCTACCTTGCAGGAGTGAGCAGCGGTTTTGCCCCTCCGCTGGCCACTAGGCCTGTTCTGTCTGTCGGTTGCAGGTATGTCTACCTAAAAGGCGCTGGTGGCGGCTCTGCCCCTCCCCCAACCGGGGTGATGTATCTGGCGGGCCACTGGGCCTGTTTTGTCGGTGGTCACGGTTCCGCCTACATTGCACGTGCGTGGAGCAGCTGTGTCCCTCTGAGAGTTGCTGAGCCTGACCTGCCGGTGGATGGCAAGTCTGCCTACCTTGCAGGCGCAGGGGTGGCTCTGCCGCTCCGCGGGTCACTGGGCCTGATCTGCTGGTGATTTGCAGGTCTGCCTAACTTGCAGGCGCCCGGCGGCTCTGCCCCTCCCCCAACCGGGGCGGGGCGATGTGTCTGGCCGGCCGCTGGGCCTGTTCCGTTGGTGGTCATGGTTCAGCCTACCTAGCAGGCACGTGGGGCAGCTGTGTCCCTCCGCAGTTTTTTGGGCCTGACCTGTCGGTGGGTCGCAGGTCTGCCTACCTTGTAGGCTCGGGGGGTGGCTCTGCCGCTCTGTGGATTGCTGTGCCTGTTCTGCTGGTGGGTCACGGGTCCGCCTACCTTGCAGGCACCCGGCGCCTCTGCCCCTCCCCCAACCGGAGCTATGTGTCTGGCGGTCCACTGGGCCTCTTTTGTCGGTGGTCACGGTTCCGCCTACCCTGCACGCGCGTGGAGCAGCTGGGTCTCTCTGAGAGTTGCTGGGCCTGACCTGTCGGTGGGTGGCAAGTGCGCCTACCTTGCAGGCCCAGGGGTGGCTCTGCCGCTCCGCGGGTTGCTGGGCCTGATATGCTGGTGAGATGCAGGTCTGCCTAACTTGCAGGCGCCCGGCGGCTCTGCCCCTCCCCCAACCGGGGTGGGGCAATGTGTCTGGCCAGCCTCTGAGCCTGTTCTGTTGGTGGTCAGCGTTCTGCCTACCTAGCAGGCTCGTGGGGCAGCTGTGCCCCTCTGCAGTTTCTTGGGCCTGACCTGCCGGTGGGTGGCAAGTGCGCCTATCTTGCAGGCCCGGGGGTGGCTCTGCCGCTCCACAGTTGCTGGGCCTGATCTGCTGGTGAGTCGCAGGTCTGCATACCTTGCAGGCGCCCGGCTACTCTGCCCCTCCCCCAACCGGGGCGGGGCGATGTATCTGGCCGGCCTCTGGGCCTGTTCTGTCGGTGGTCAGGGTTCTGCCTACCTAGCAGGCTCGTGGAGCAGCTGTGCCCCTCCGCAGTTTGTTGGGCCTGACCTGCCGGTGGGTGGCAAGTGTGCCTACCTTGCAGGCCCGGGGGTGGCTCTGCCGCTCCGCGGTTGCTGGGCCTGATCTGCTGGTGATTCGCAGGTATGCCTAACTTGCAGGCGCCCGGCGGCTCTGCCCCTCCCCCAACCTGGGCGGGGCGATGTGTCTGGCCGGCGGCTGGGCCTGTTCTGTTGGTGGTCACGGTTCAGCCTACCTAGCAGGCACGTGGGGCAGCTGTGCCCCTCCGCAGGTTTTTGGGCATGACCTGCCGGTAGGTCACAGGTCTGCCTACCTTGTAGGCTCGGGGGGTGGCTATGCCGCTTTGTGGATTGCTGTGCATTTTCTGCTGGTGGGTCGTGGGTCCGCCTACCTTGCAGGCGCCCGGTGGCTCTGCCCCTCCCCCAACCGGAGGGATGTGTCTGGCGGTTCACTGGGCCTGTTTTGTCGGTGTTCACAGTTCCGCCTACCTTGCACACGCGTGGAGCAGCTGTTTCATTAGTGCCTGGGCACACTCTTCTTGTTGGCCTCCCTCAGGCCCTAAGTTTGTAGAGCTTGGGGCTGAGAAACCCCAGCCAATTTGCTTACCTTCTGGTAGCCACGCCCCCATATCTGGTGCAAGAGACCTCAGTTGTCAGCACTGGTGGGAGCGGTAGCCGTGAGTCCCACGCCGAGGCGAGTCGGTGCAAGAGACCTCAGTTGTCAGCACTGGTGGGAGCGGTAGCTGGGAGACCCGCGCCGCGCAGCTACCGCCGGCTCCTGTGCCAGTGCTGCCTCCGGGTTTTCTTGACTACCACACCGGCAGGTCGCTGGACCTGTTACGGGCCCGGGCGGCGGCTCTGTTCGGCCCCTCTGGCCTCCACAGTATTCAGCAGGACCCGGACTGAGAAACAGTTTCCGTGGGTTCTTTATCACCGGGCCAAAACAGTTCCGGGAGCCAGAATTCGGCCTCTCCGGACTTGGTGCATGCTCCGACAGGAGCAGGCTCCAAGAAGCAGTTTCAGCGGGTTCTATAGCCCTGGGCCAGAGCAGCTCCGGGAGCCGGAACTCCGACACTCCGGGCTCGGTGCGTGTTCTGATAGGAGCAGGCTCCAAGAAGTAGTTTCCGCGGGTTATTTAGCACTAAGTCTGAGCAATTTGTCTGCGAGATGCAGACAATTGTCAGCCTGAAATTACCTGTTCTATAGCTTAAAGAGCTGCAATCAGTCGAAAACAAGGATGGTGACGTCAGCTCTCCAAGATGGTGGCCGCTGGCTTCCTCCGTGGTCTGACCGGTGTGGAGAACCAACCTGGACTGTTTCCTTTCCCTGTCTCCAACCCAGAATTCAGCTCCGAGCTCAGCAAATGCCTAGCTGGCAGGAGCCCACAGAATCAGCATTGCTGTATCTCTGCGCCACCAGCCTGTCATTTCCCAGCGCGCGCCGCAGACTCCAGCCATGGGGTGATCTGCCAAACAAGCAGCGCTCCATACAGACGGACAGATCGCTCGCATTTGAGCCCCTGAAGCTGATCCTCGTGCGATGAAAATCCTTCCACTAGGTTTTGGAGCACCCCAATTTTGCTGGAAATTCCTAACAAGATAGCTTTTAGCCGTTCTAACTCGTCATTTTCCCTCACAGTGACGCAGTACACGGAGTTACTGCACTCCCTTTGTGGCCATCTTGCCTCTCAAGAAATCATATATTGATATAGAATCATTCATAACAACTAGTTATACATCTAATTGTAATCCTAGGCTTATGGTTTATCATGAAGAGTGTGTGAGTTTTGCTTCAAAAGTGATTATGGAAATCAAAAATAATGTGTTTTGAAAGAAGTCTCATGAAAAGACCAGTTTGAAACATGGCGGAACACGTGTTTTCTGAAGCAGAAAGTGATTGAAAGTGAAATATATGCCTATAAATTTGTAAACTTGTGGATGAAATATATATCCTATAATGTGCATAAACTGAAGAAATAGTAATGTACCAGTGTTGAAATAAAAATGACCTTCAAAATACTTATCATGTCCCATAGGAATCTACTTGCATTGATGTGAAACTGGATCAGTTACTGTAGAAATATTAGGATTCATATGCACCATTCACTGAAGTTAGTTTTCAATACTAGGAAAAAAATATGTATATCAGGTGAATGAATATTTCTGAGAAAAATCTTGTGAAAAGTTTTTTATAAATCCACATACATATTCATGAATGAATTTAGGGAGTGTATAATAAGACACATATATTAAATATTTTGAAATATCTGGAGAGAATATATATATATATATATATATATATATATATATATATATATATATATATAACCACACACAGATTTTAAAAATTAGCAATATATATGCCAATCAAATTACACCATGAAATACATATCATCCACAGATCCAAAAATATTCATTTTACTGGATATGGATTTATGTATAACTTTTTTCAACTAGGAAGCTCACCCATAGTTTGAATTTTCAGTTCAAACAGCGTTTAGGAGGAGTGATCTCTTCTCACACTTTGTATCTGCCAAGTTATGTAACTCACAAGAATGTACGTGTGATACCAGGTAGGATTCTAAATGTGCATATAAAAATACATGTGCTGAATAGAATACAGAGAAAGGGAGACAGGAATTCACATATTTGTAACTGTAAAAGCACATGGAAAACTATTTCAACAAAAAATTTACTAGATTTATAACTCCTACCCTATATAATGCAAAAGGCAAGTCCAAGTATACAACGTGCCTCCTCTGAACTGCTTGTATTTCTATTCTGTTTCGGTTATTTTTCTCCATCATATTAGGATTAGTATTCAGAATCTAGTAGGGTATGTGTTAGTGTCAGGGATTCAGTATATCAAATGTAAAATAGAAAAATGAAACCAATGTGTATGCAAATATGTGCTAAACAAAATCTTCCCACTCTCATCCAGAACAATTCCTTGACATTTCCTTCCCCCAAAGTAAGACACAATTAGAGGAGTAGAGTAATAAAATCTGTGAATAATATGCTCAGGAGTTTACAACCTTGGAAGTGGTAGAGGAGTTTTCCTAGTATGGGACAGGATAAAAACTCCATATATATGGAGCTCTGCTGGCCTAAATACTTCTTGAGAAACTGCCTCTGAGTTTGGGCACTTGAAATATATGTTTTTGTCAGGAGCTTTAGCTTCTTTCTAGTGAGACCATCAAAGCTGTGTCTGCATCTATGTGACCTGGAGGACATGATTTCTTATTTTCCAATGAACATGAGGCAGCAGTGCTGAATTCTCTCTTTGTAAGTAAACTGTGGCCACTGGGGGCTAAGGGTATTCCCATGTGGACTGGGAAGCCATTTGGTCATCCTCCACTTTTCGTGGTGTTTCTTGCTGCTGCACTGGGACTTTGGCATTTGCTTCATGAAATAAAAGAAGTTCAACTGGGACACAGTTCTGGAGGCAATTCTTTCATGTGTGGTTGGTCAGGGTCTGCAGGAGAATGCACCAACCAGGCTTCTATCCCACATAGCTTGGCCACATGTCTATAGCAACCTGATTCTGAACATTGCCCGGAAACATCTCCATATAACAAGAAGCCTTTACATGGAAGGGTCTGCTGGCTGCACCATGTCAGTCACAAGCCATTTGGAAGCCAATGGCAGATCCACATGGCCCCACCACAAATTTTTTATCACACATCTGCCTACCACTGCTCTAGGCCCACTACTCAGCAGGTTCCAACATACTGGCATCTCTGTTCTACACCATTTTCATGAAACCCACTCAATCAAGGCACTGTCTTGCATATTTACGATCAGCAACAGGACATCCAAAGTTTCTCCAGTGCCACCTGGTCATGGGAATTTCAAAAATTTCATGGTATTTATCTAGGCATTTTTCAAGGATGACGTTGCAGGCACTGTGGGTTTCAATTCATTCAGGAACCATTAAATGGTGAGGAAGCTCATTTCAATGAATGCTCTGTAGAACTCTCACAGGCAAGACTTCCCAAAGAGTGGCCAAAATGTCACATGAAGCCAGGCCCATTGAGGTCTACAATGTGACGTCCATGGGTGTTGTGACTCTCAACTATGGCTGCCAAGTGTTTCAGAATTAAATCATGTGATATCCTGGCTGAGATACCCAGGGCTCTGTGGAAAGCCAACCTGGGCCTAGATCTCAGTTTCCAAGGGTGATTCTCATGGGTGGACTCCTAAAATCCCAACAAAATTCATGGCAATACTTCTCTGAATTCAGTCTCTAAGGGGAATCACACCAGAGTTCAAGCCCAGGTGGTCCAGGTCATGTCTTCATACTGGACACAAATGACCAAATTTAAAACCAAAACCCTCCCATATGGCCCTCATCTTCTTCCATATAGACACTAATCACAACCTCTGGCGGAAGGTTTCCATGAGTGGCGGAGTCCAAGAGAGTGTCCAAAATAACTCCCTTGCCCCTCATTGGCGTAAATTCAGGGTGGTCTGGACACCCTTCATGTGAAACAGGAGTGATCAAATATGCTAGACGTTAATACTTCTATGCTTCTCCAATTTGTGGAAAACTGAGTGTCAGGTATATATTTTTATGTGATTTGCAGTCATGAGAAATCACAAGCACCTCTGCAGGTCTTTGAAGAACCCATTTGACCCAAAGGATCCCTATTCTCACTTGATGGAGTTCAAGAACTTTAAAGAGGAAGGCGACAGACTTCATCCACAAGGACTGCTTTTTGGCCGTTTTGGTTTTGGATGCACACATGGGATCTCTCTTTACATCCACCAGGTGCTGAGAATCTAAGCCACAACCTCACACAGGGCCAAGAGGCTGATTCAGACACATCCCTTTCCAAAGCAATTAAGCAAAGAGCCACAGGTGATGCCCATTCATTTCCATTTGAAAACTGTTTTCTTTAGGCTTCACAAAGGGGTGGCCTGAGGCAAAGACCTTCCTGACATTCAGGGGAACAGAACAATAGGTTAGCAAATGGCCCAAAGCAGTGTTTCTCCACTGAGACTTTCCTGGTCACACTGATATCTGAATTTTCTGAGATGCTCACCATTCCCTTCAGCTATCCAGTACATGGCCATGTCACAGAGCTTAGAGGCGGTACTTATCTTGGTCACAAAATCATGAGCCTATTCTGGAGAGTGGCCAGAATTCAGGAAGAAAACAGGAACTTAGGAAGATAGCAGGTGTTACCCATCCATAAGGCAAGCTGCATTCCTTTCATACATTGGGCAGAAAGAATTCTGGTAAGCTTTCTACTAGCCTGGACACATCCTTTGATGCATTCTCTTTTCTAATGTCTACAACCATGGACACAGTGGGATACACAGACTTAAAAACACTCGCCTTGTCAAATCACTTGTTAGAAATCGTCCACTCCAAACCAAACAAACTGCCTTTCCTACCTATTCTCAAAACATGAGACAAAATCACAAACACACACTCACACCCACAAAGTCACCTCCTTTCCCAAAGTAGGTCTCTGACTATCGGGTGTGACCTCTGACTGGTGGGCCGTACTATGTTCCCATCAAATGGCCTGTTCTGTCTCAGATCTGGTTTCCTTGGCCAACTCTGTGAAGTTGTCAGGAGACAGCGGTGAGCCACTTCCTGCTTACTCAGGAAAGGCCACTCTTCAGAGGTTTCCTGGCATTTGGCCATCCTCACATCAGTAGATACCAAGAAAGACTGACTCTGTCCTTGGTAAATCAAAAGAAGGGAGACCACTGGGACTGGGCCTGGGACTAGATTTGTGTGCCTGGATGCCTGGATCCCAAGTTCAGAGAGTTCCATCACCAAGAATGTGAGGTGAGGTCACTTCCTTCAGGAACTGAATGAGGTCAATGCCTTGGCAAGCACATTGTCCTAACATTTGCTTCCAAAGGTCCCATGAAATGGAGGCTGTCCCTAATTTTTTTGACACTTTCACAAGTTAGAATGGTATATCAAATATTGGTAACCAGGAACAGCTCTCCACAGAGGCCTCGTTTTGTCCTTCTTCTCTACATAAAGAAGAGAGAGGCTGATTCAGACACATCCCTTCATGCTGACCAGGTTGTTTGCAATGAAAGATGACTTTTGCTCTCTCAGTTCCTTCATAGGTGCCTACAACTTCTCTAGGGATCATTTGCGCATAGACCTTTGAGTTTCTCAGCAGTTGGAAGATCCCCTACATTCCTGTATTTTAAGACCAACTCTGTCCTTGCTCTTCTCTAAAGTTAGATTGAAGGAACAGTGTATGGTTAGGGTTAATAACAGGTTTGATTTGGAATAGAAATCATTCTGCTGGATGAATAATGGTATTGGGAATCTGCGATATTTTCAAGAATATATAGGTAAAATATAGGAATCTGAAAACAGAAATCTAGGTAAGATTTGAAGCCCAGAAGGGCATTGGGCCCTTGATTGCGGTATTAAGCATAGGACCTTGTAACTTGGATGATTGATTTTCAAAGAGAACTTCCAGTCAAAATGGATAGTCAGGAGTATTAGGAAGATAGTCGGTATGTTTATAAAGGAGAGTGAGTATAGGATTTGGACCAAAAGTTCTTTAGCTATAGGGTTTCGGGTATTGAGTGAATGTAAATGTCAGCACATGTGAAGAATTAATCACAATGATGAACTGGGGAAAATATGTAGGAATGCAGATATCAATAGAGACTTTAGGAAATCTGGCAAAGTATAGTCGGTAGTGAAATGTTAATAAAATAGATTCTTGTCACTTCCTGTTTTTCTGTATGCTTAATAAAACACTGTTGAAATCTTGAGAAGTGTTTTCTAAACTTTTTCACAGAATGTGCTGTCCCCAACAGCCAAACTTCAGAATGTACTCCCTCACCCAGTTGCACGCAAACTGCTCACCCGCCCAGGCCCATCAATAAACTTTCCTCCCTGCCCTCTTCAAGGAAAGTATATAAGCTCTGCTTAAGCTGTTCTCAGGGTTCTCTGCTCTATTCAAATGAGCTCTGAGCCCCAGCATGCTGGACCCCCAATAAACCCTTTGTTTTTGCATGAGAGAGTCTCTTAGTGGTCTCTTCCCCCAATGCTCTTCCGATCTTTATATATGGAGGTTCCACCGAAATCCAGCAGCGGTGAACGAGAGACCCCAATGGGCTACTCTCAGGGTAAGTAAGGCGCCTCTTTCTGGTTTCAGGTTTCAGGTTAGGGCTTGGCAAAATGGCTGTCGATGAAGTGTGTGAGCTCTCTTTGATGGTGGCTGGCAGACGTGTCACAGAGCCACAAGCCAAGTCCCTGGGGGAGGCCACAGAGGACTCGGGAATCGAGGAATAATAGTCCCCTTGACTCAGTGATACTTTGTTTCAGATTCGGTATTGCCAGCCCATCGGGTTTTGCCGCCTGCTCAGTCTTGGTCTCAGTGTTGGACGTCCATTGCCTGTCTTTATTGTTTTCTCTTGTCTGTGTCCTGTGTCGTTGCTTTTACTGTTTGTGTATCTTTCATTATGGGACAGATCACTTCAATGCCTCTGTCCCTGACCCTTGATCTATGGACCAAAGTCCGCTTAAGGGCTCAGAATGTTTCTTTTTCAGTAAAACGCTGGACCTGACAGACTCTGTGTGCCTCAGAATGGCCCACCTTTGGATTCGGATGGCCCCTAGAAGGATCTTTCTACTTACCACTAATTTAAAAAGACAGAGATATTGTCTTACAGCCAGGGCCACATAGCCATACTGATAAACAGGAATATACCTTAACTTGGCAGGACCTCTGCAAATCTCCTCTTCCGTGGGTGAAGCCTTTCCTTGCTGTGTCCCCGTTCCTACTCCTTCCCCCACGATCTCTCAACCCCTCTGCTCCTCCTCCTCCTCCACCCTCTGTTCTCCCTGAGTCACAAGATTTGACTCTACTGGACTCTCCTCCCCTTCCTTATCTTCTACCCTTGTCCCACAACCCCCAACACCCTCTAAGTGATTCTCCAGCTGCTGACTCAGCCTCTCCGCAATTGGAGGACGCTAAGCCAGCCCAGGGCCCTCCAGATAACTCCCCTGCGTCACACACAGCCCCTCCTCGCCTGGAGGAAGCTGGACTTGCTAAAGGAACTCGCTGGTGGCAAATGATTGAAAACCCTTGAACTCCCGTGTTGCTTCCCTCCATCCCTAAGGGCCAATGATTGACGATGGCCATGGGGAAAAAAATGCAAGCCTACCAGTATTGGCCTTCTCCTCTTCAGACCTATATAAATGGAAAAATAACAATCCCCCTTTTACCGAGGACCCAACCTGGCTCTCAGGTCTGGTGAAGTCATTGATGTTTTCACACCAACCTACTTGGGATGACTGCCAACAACTCCTAGGCACTCTCTTCATGACAGAGGAACAAAAGAGAATCCTCCTGGAGGCTAGAAAAAAGTATCCTCTGACCAAATGCGTGACCGACACAACTTCCCAACATATTCAAAGCCGGCTTTCTCTTGAAACGACCCAACTGGGACCCCAACACCTTTGAAGGTAGGGAGCATCTGTCCACTTATCGCTGGGCTCTAATAGTGGGTATCTTAGTGGCCGCTAGGTGACCAACTAATTTGGCCAAGGTAAGAGAGATTATTTAAGGGCCTGATGAATCTTCCTGTATTTTCCTAGAGATAATTATGTAGGCATATAAGAGACATACTCCTTTCGATCCTCAGGCAGAGGACCAAAAGGCATCTGTCACAATGGCCTTTATTGGGAAAGCTGCCCTGGATATTAAAAGAAAGTTACAATGCTTAGATGGATTACAAGATATGACTTTGAGGGATTTAGTCAGAGAACCCGAGAAGGTATACTTTAAGAGAGAAACTGAGGAAGAGAAGGGAGCTGAGTGAGGATAAAAGAAACAAAAGACAGACTAAGGCATTGACTAAGGTCCTGGTCACAACAACAAATAGGCCAGAAACTAAGAAACAGAGAGACAGGAAGGGATACCTGGGCACACACTAGAGGCCACCCCTGGCCTCAGATCAATGTGCCTACTCTAAAGAAAAAGGACACTGGGCCAAAGAGTGCCCTAGAAAGAGACAGCCATGCCAGCCAGATATTCTGACTCTGGAGGAATACTAAGAAAGTCCGGGCTCAGATCCTCTCCCTGACCTCAAGGTAACTTTTGAAATGGAGGGGAACACAATAAACTTTGAAGTAGATACAGGGGCAATATACTCAGCCCATAAGGCCCATTGGGCCCTCTACCGAATAAAAGGTCTCTAATTCAAGAGTCTAACAGAAGTAAATATCGGGCTTTGACAACTAAGAGGACCATGGACCAGGGAAAAGGAAAAATCCATCACTCCTTCCTAGTAATCCCAGAATGCCTGGCCCCATTGATGGGCAGAGTTCTGCTCACCAAGCTCTGGGCCAAAATAACTTTTAACCCTGAAGGCCCCCAAGTGGAATTTTTTAATCCTTCAGTAACTACTCCTATAATCATGGCTCTAACTATGTCAGTAGCAAATGTTCATCAACTCACTCACCTTTGTTCAAAGAAACTGCATTCATTCGTGAAGGATCAAGAACACAGTTTTCCACTAACCTACTCACAGCAAAAGGAAATAACTGAATGGGTAACAAAAGCCTGTCAGGTCCATTAATTGGTTAAAGCTTACACTTCCAAGCTTCCTGCAGGAAAGCACCTATGAGGAACCAGACGAGGACATTTCTGGGAAGTGGACTTTACTGAAATTAAGCCAGTAAGGTATGGACTTAAATAACTCCTAGTCTTTGAACATACATTTTCAGGATGTATTGAAGCCTTCCCCACACACACAAAAAAAAGAAATAAAAAAGAAGAAAAAAGAAACATCGCAAATGGTTGTAAAGAAGATCCTGGAAGATATATATTCTCCCCTTGACGACCAGTAGTCTTAACCCTCATCAGCCCCTTAAGCTGCGATGGCTGATCACAAATCCTACTGGACACGAAGTATGGCCTATCTCGAATACAGCCCCCTTACGAACCTGGTGGCCATCTCTCCACCCAGTCATTTGTCAGCTGGCTATAGGTCTTTCCTATTGGGATATCCCTGATTAACAGGATCCCACTAAAATTCCATTAAATCCCTTCCGTACCATAGATAATGGAAACAAACATTATAGATGTAGGGACACGTGAGCCAGATGCAGGTTGGCTAGCCTAGATTACTATGTTTGCCCGGCAGACTATCAAAGCCACAAACAGTCACGGCTGTGGGGGGGGAGAGCAGACTTCTATTGTAAGTCATGGGGATGTGAGCATACAGGGACTGTCAGATGGAACCCAAACTCCTCATCAAATTCTGTACACAGCATTGGCCATATTACGAATTAGATAACCAAAACCGATGGCCCCCAGAGGGGTCTCTACATCCTCAAATTCTGTGTGACCTTTTTAAGTTCTGCAAGTGCTCAAAAGGGTGAAAGGAGATTCCGCTATGTGGAGGCCTTCTCTCTCCTTTGCTCACATCCTGAACTATGCTTCTCCAATAGATGCTCACCCTCAGCCTTGTGCTCTAGACTCTCTGCTGTCACTCCCACCTCAGCAACTTGATTTCTCCCTTCCAATATCTAGATCAAAAACCCAAAACTCGACTGGTTCTCAGACCATTGCTCCCTTGCTGAGGTTGCAGGTACTGAGGTACCACTCCATTCACTCACTCCTCTCCTCTCCTGTCAGTGCCCGCACCGGGTCCCACCCAGTCCTCTTACCACCTAATGCAAAGCTCAAACCCGCTGAGAAGAATCCTCAGACCCTAATACAAGATGTAATGAAAATGGCCTTTAATGTTGCTTTGTCATCACTAAAAACAGGTTACTAAGAATTTAAAGTCCCTCACAGGCTTTTTGGAATCTCACTCCCGTCTTCCCCTCTGTTCTATCTGTTCTACTGCTCAAGTTTTTGTTGCTATTAAGATCCCAAAGCCCTCTCCCAATATTCTTTTACATCTCTCCTTCCTCATTCTCAGATCCACAGAGCTACTCTTATTTCTGCCTTCCAAATTGTCCCCCTCTGTACCAGGCCCACAGAAAAGTCTTAACTGACCTTCTCCAGAAGTCTTCACCATGGCTGATTTAGGACTTTCAGCAAAAGAGTCCCTATAAAAGAGTTCACTGTAGATAAACTTCCTATTTTTGTGTTGCCCTGGTCTCCTTGGCAACTGGCTAAAAAATTAAGCACTCCTGATCTAGACACACCCTTACTAGTTTTTCACAAAATATTTGAAAAAAAGTCCTCTGGCCTTGAGCTGGGGTTTCACAGAGATGGCTACATTTCTAAGATAAAGAAGTTACAAACTGGGCTGTATGGAAACAGCTGGAAGGGGGAAAAAAAGAAAGGGAAGACACCCACACCCAGGTGTCCTTGAAAAGTTAACTTGCCCAAACTGAGGAAAAAAGAGAAACAAAAACTGCTTTTTGTGAACTTCTGCAGACTGTGAACTTCTGAGCCCCTTCCCTTACGTGTTGGGTACAAAATTCTGAAACTACGTAACTTGGGTTTCAGGGGATTAATTGATTACAACAGAAGCAATGCCCTCTGAATCTGGTTGAAACCAAAAAAGACTGTTTCCGTGTCTTTGGTGCTATCTTAGGTGCCTTGCCTTGTCCATCCCTACAACAGTATAATTCTATATACTTAAACATTGTTTATGTTTTCATGAAATGGTCAACAGATGTGATTAATTGTGAAATGGAGCAGATGTTTCCCAGAGTGCTCTATCATGACGCAGGTTCATCTGAAGATCAAAGAGGGGGACATACAACCCGGTTCCGCTGGGAACATATGTCCCTCACCTTAGCCATTCTATTACGAATAGGAGTTGCTGCAGGGTTGGGCACAAGAACCACTGCTCTGGTCCATGGGACACAACAAGTGACCCAATTAGAAGAAGCAATAGATCAAAACTTAAAGATTTTAGAAACCTCCATCACAGCTTTGCAGGAATCTTTAACCTCTCTCTCTGAAGTTGTTTTACAGAAAAGGCGAGGGTTGGACCTCTTTTTCATGACAGAAGGGGGCCTTTGTGCTTCATTGAGGGAAGAATGTTGTTTTTATGTTGACAATACTGGAGTTGTAAAAAAATCTATGAGTAAATTAAAAAGATGCCTTGAAGAGCAACAACGAGAGAGAGAGGCACAAAAACGGTAGTTTGAGTCTTTTTTTACACAGTCCCCCTGGTTAATTACGTTTTTATCAACCCTGGCTGGTCCAATAATAATCCTCATAGTATTACTAACTATAAAACCCTGTTTCCTCAATCATGTAATTTCTTTTCTCCAAGCTCAAATTGGACAAATTAAAATTATGGTAATACCCCACTAGCAGACATAGAATGTGACACCCCACAATGATCACTTTTATGATTAAAAGTAGCCAGAAAAAGAAGTGGGGAATGAAAGGTTAATAAAATATGTACTTGTCACTTCCTGTTTTTCTGTACGCTTAACGAAACACTGTTGAAATCTTGAGAACTCTTTGCTAATCTTGTTGCCAGAATGTGCTGTCCCCAATTACCACTGCAGAATCTACTCCCTCACCCGGTTGAATAGAAACCTGAACTGTACTTGGATCATTGAATGTAGAAGAGAACATCCATTCAAAAAGTTATAGTCAGTTGGATTAGAAAGATAGTCGGTAAGTTTAGGAAGAAAAGTGAGTATAGGATTTGGAACAAAAGTTCTTTAGCAATAGGGTTTTGGTTAGAGAGTCAATGTAAATGTCAACACAAGTGAAGAGTCAGTCACAATGATGCACAGGGCAAAATATGTAGGAAAGCAGATATCAATAGAGACATTAGGAAATCAGGAAAAGAATAAAGTGAGTGATGGGATTAGATATTTTCAACAGGGTTGAGGATGAATATGTGAGCTTAGGATAAAACAAATATGAAGTCAACAATAGGATTGACATTTGATAGCATTAGCGTAGCCCAAGACAGTGTCCAAAATAAGCTCTGTTGCCCCTCATTTGCCTAAATTCCCAGTGGCCTGTACACCCTTCCTGTGTACCAGGAGTGATCAAATAGGCCTGCCCTTAATACTGCTCTGCTTCTCCAATTTGAGTCCTACTGAGTGTCGGGTACAGATTCTTTATGTGAATTGGAAAGATGAGAAAACTCAAGCACCTATTGGATAGCCTCTGAATAGATTTGAAGAACTCATTTGACCCAAAAGATCCCTATTCTCACTTGATGGAATTCAGGAACCTTACAGAGGAAGGCAAAATACTTCATCAACAATGACTGCTCTTTGTGCCATTTTGGATTTTATGCACCCATGGGATCTTTCTTTAGATATATCAGGTGCTGAGAATCTAAGTCAAAGAATCACACTGGGCCAAGAGGCTGATTCACACACATCTCTTTCCAAATCAATTAAGGAAAGAGCCAAAGGTAAAGCATATTCATTTCCATTTGAAAAATCTTTCCTTCAGGATTCACAAAGGGTTGGCCTGAGACAAAGACCTTCCTGACTCTCAGGGCAACAGAACAATAGGTAAGCAAATGGCCCAAAGCAGGGATTCTCCACAGAGACTTTACTGGTCACACTGATATCTGAGTTTTCTGAGATGCTCGACATTCCATTCATCTGTCCAGTACATGGCCATGTCACAGAGCTTGGAGGTAGTACATATCTTGGACACAAAACCATGAGCCTATTCTGGAGATTGGCCATAATTCAGGAGGAAAACAGCAACTTAGGAAGGTAGCAGGTATCGCCCATCAATAAGGCAAGCCACAGTCAATTCATAAATTGTGCTGGATGAATGCTGGGAAGCTTTCTATGAGACAGGACACATCCATTGATGCATTCTCTTTTCTAATGTCTACAAGCACGGACACAGTGGGATACACAGACATAGAAACACTTGCATTGTCAAACGACTTACTAGAAACAGTTCACTCCAAACCAAACAAACTGCCTTTTCTACCTATTCTCAGAACATGAGACAAAACCACAAACCCACACCCGCAATGGCACCTCCTTCCCCCAAATAGGTCTGTGACTCTCCGGAGTGTGCTCTGACTGATGGGCCATACTATGATGCTCCGAAATGGCCTGACCTGTCTCAGATCTGATCTTCGTGGCCAACAATGTGAAGTTGTTAGAATCCAGGAGTGAGCCACTATCTGCTTTCTCAGGAAGAGCCCCTCTTCCGAGCTTTCCTGGCATTTGGCCATCCTCACATCAGTAGGTATCAAGAAATACTGACTCTGTCCTTTGTAAATCCAAAAAAGTGAGACCACTGGGACTAGGACTGGGACTGGCTCTGGGTGCCTGGCTTTCTGTATACCAAGTTCAGAGAGTTCCATCACCAAGGAAGTGAGATGAGATCACTTCCTTCAGGAACTGAATGAGATCGCTGCCTTGGCAACCACTTTGTCATAACAATTGCTCCCAACGGTCCCATGAGATGAGGGCTGCCCCTACTTCCTGTGACACTTTCACAAGTTAAAATGGTATATCACCCGTAGGCAAAAGGGAACAGCTCTCCACACAGGCCAGGTTTGGTACATCTTCTCTACATTAAGAAGAGATAGGCTCATTCTGACGCAACCCTTAATCCTGACCAGGTTGTTTGCCATGGAAGATGATTTTTGCTCTCTCAGGTCTTACATAGTTGCCTACATCTTCTCCAGAGATCATTTCTGCATGGAGCTTTGAGGTTCTCAACAGATGGAAGATCCACTGCATTCCTGTATTGTAAGACCAACACTGTCCCTGCTCTTCAGTAAACATAGATGTGATTTGGAGTCATGAGAAAACCCACGAACCTATGGGATAGCCTCTGCAGGGCTTTAAAGAATTCACTTGACCCAAATGATGCCTATTCTCACTTAATGGAGGTCAGGAACCTTACAGACGAAGGCGAGAGACTCTATCCACCATGACAGTTCTTTTGTCCATTTTGGTTTTGGATGCACACATGGGATTTTTCTTTAGACCCATCATGTACTGTGAATCTAAGCCACAGCCTCACATAGGGCCAAGAGGCTGATTCAGACACATCCATTTCCAAAGCAATTAACCGAAGAGGCACAGGTAATGACCATTCAATTCCATTTGAAAACTATTTTCTTCAGGCTTCACAAAGTGTGGCCTAAGGCAAAGACCTTCCTGACATTCAGGGCAACAGAATAGGTAAGCAAAAGGCCCAAAGCAGGGTTTCTCCACTGAGACTTTCTTGGGCATACTGATATCTGAGTTTTCTGAGATACTCACCATTCCCATCAGCTATCCAGTACATGGCCATGTCACAGAGATGGAGGTGGTACATATCTTGGACACAAAATCATGAGCGTATTCTGGAGAGTGTCCAGAATTCAGGAAGAAAACAGGAATTTAGAAAGATGGCAGGAATTGCCCATCCATACGGCAAGCTGCAGTCCATTCATAAATTGCACAGGATGAATGCTTTGAAGCTTTCTCGTAGACAGGGCACATCCATTGATGCATTCTCTTTTCTACTGTCTACAATCACGGACACAGTATGATATATAGACACAGAAACACTCACGTTGTCAAAGGACTTACTAGAAACAGTTCACTCCAAAACAAACAAACCAGCTTTCCTAACTATTCTCAGAACATGAGACAAAACCACAAACTCACACTCACACCCAAAATGGTACCTCTTTCCCCAAAGTAGGTCTGTGTCTATCCGGAGTGTCCTCTGACTTGTGGGCCATACTATGTTCCCCAAAAATGGCGTGTCCTGTCTTCAATCTGGTCTCTTTAGCCAACTCTGTGAAGTTGTCAGGAGCCCGTGGTGAGAAACTACCTGCTTTCTCTGGAAAGGCCAGTCTTCATAGTTTCCAGGCATTTGACTGTCCTCACATCAGTAGGTACCAAGAAAGAGTGACTCTGTCTTGTTAAATCCAAACAAGTGAGCCCACTGGGACATGGAGTGGGTTTGACTCTGTGTGCCTGGTTTCCTGGATCCCAAGATCACAGACTTTCATCACCAATAATGTAAGGTGAGGTCACTTCCTTCAAGAACTGAATGAAGTCACTGCCTTGGAAACCACTTTGTTTTAACAGTTGCTTCCGAGGTTCCCAAAAGATGGAGTCTGCCTCTACTTGCTGTGACTCATTCATAAGTTAGAATGGTATATCAACCATAGGCACCGGGGAACAGCTCTCCACACAGCCATGGTTTGGTCCATCTTCTCTACATTAGGAAGAGAGAGGCTAATTCAGACACATCCCTTCAACCTGACCAGGTTGTTTGCCATGGAAGATGACTTTTGCTCTCTCAAATCCTTCATACCTGCCTACACCTTCTCCAGGGATTATTTCTGCAGGGAGTTTTGAGGTTCTCAGCTGGGGGATGATACCCTACCTTCCTGAATTTTAAGACCAACTCTGTCCCTGCTCTTCTGTAAAGTGAGATTGAGGGAACAGTGTATGGTTAGTGTTAATAGCATGTTCGATTTGGGTTAGGAGTCATTCTGCTGGATGAATTATGGTATTGGGAACCTGTGATATTTATAAAAATATAAATGTGAAATATATGTATGAGAACAGAGATCTAGGAAAGATTTGAAGCCCAGAAAGGCATTGGGCCCTTGATTGGTATACTTAGATTGAATCATGTTCTGCACTGAGGTCTCAGATAAATCGATATACAATGGCATAGGACCCTATACCTCGGATGATTGAAAGTAGAAGAGAACATCCAGTCAAAAGGGATAGTCTGTAGGATTAGGAAGATAGTAAGTAGGTTTAGGAAGAAGAGTGAGTCTCGGAGTTGGACCAAAAGTTCTTTAGCAATTGGTTTTCAGTTAGAGGGTGAATGTAAATGTCAGCACATGTGAAGAGACAGTCACAATGATGAACTGGGAAAAATATGTAGGAAAGCAGATATCAATAGGGGCATTAGGAAATCAGGAAACATATAAAGTGAGTGATAGGATTAGATATTTTCAAAAGGCTTGAGGTTAAATATATAATCTTAGGAAGAAACAAATATGTAGTAACCAATAGGATTGACATTTGAGAGCAGTAGGCACCCTGGACATAGATGCTTTTAGTAATCCATGGTCACTTCCCATTTAGGCTTTGGTACTATCATATGTGTGACCTTTGCATTTTGTGTACAGAATACTACTGTGGTAAAATGTATATGTAGATCAGGTGACATGAGTATTTCTTGCACTATAAAGGGGAGTAATATTCTGGAAACTTATAAATTAGTACTGGGGATAAAAATAGGTGTACCTTGTGTTGATGATTATTGAGATGATGCATGAATAGACCATATTGTGAATAAAGTATGTAACTGGATCCAACATTAAATAATGGTTTGAGTTTGCATCTGAAAATATATTGGAAATCTTATATTGATATATATACCATCATTCCAACGAGTTATATATGCAATGGTATTATTAGGGTTACGGTTTATCGTGAAGAGTGAGTTTTGCTTCAAAAATGATTATGGAATCGAAAATAATGTGTTTAGAAAGAAGTCTAGTGAAAAGACCAGTAAAGAAACATGGAGGAATACATGTGTTCTGAAGTAGTAAGTAATTGAAAGTGAACCAAATGCCAAAAAAATTTGTGAAGTTGTGGATGAAAAAATACATCCTATGATCTCCATAAACTGAAGAAATAGTAATGTACCAGTGTTGAGTAAAAATGAACTTCAAATTACACATCATGTCCCATAGCAATCTACTTGCATTAATGTTAAACTGGGTCAGTTACTGTAGAAATATTAGGATTTTTAAGCACCATCCACTGAACTTAGTTTTCAGTAGTAGGAAACCAAAATATATTTCAGGTGTATGAATATTACTGAGAATAATCTTGTGAAAATTTGAATTTAAATGAACATAAATGAATATGAATGAATTTAGGGAGTGTATAATAAGACACATATTTTTCATATTTTTTTAAAATCTGGAGAATATACACACACACACACACGCACACGCACACATTAATATTTAGCAATATATATGCCAATCGATATTCATCATGAAATATAATTCATTCACAAATCCAAAAATATTCATTTTACTGAACATGGATTTATGTATAGTGTTTTTCACTAGGAAGCTCACCCATAGGTGGAATTTTCAGTTCCATCATTATTTAGGGAAAGTCATCTCTTCTCACAATTTTTATATTCCAAAGCCAGTGATCTTTCAAGAATGTACGTGTGATACCAGGTAGGATATTGTATATGCATAAAAAAATTACATGTGCTGAATAGGATACAGAGAAAGGGAGACAGGAATTTACATATGTGATAACTTTAAAAAATCATGGAGAAATATTAAAATGAAAAGTTTACTAAATTTAAAACACATACTCTTGATAAAGAGGAAGACAAATACAAATATACACCATGCTTCCTATGAAAGGACTGTACTTCTATTCAGTTAGGTTTTTTTTTCTCCATGATATTAGGATTAGTAGTCAGAGTCTAGTAGGGTATGGGTTAGTGTCAGGGATTCAGTATTTCAAATGGAAAATAGGAAAATGAATCTAATGTGTATGCAAACATGTGATACACAAAAATCATCCCTCTCTTATCCAGAACAATGCCTTGACATAACCATCGCTAAAAGTAAGACACAATTAGAGGAGAGGAGTTAGAAAACCTGTGAATACATATGTGGAATAAAAAATGCTCAGGAGTTCACAACACTGGAGGTGGTAAAAGAGTTTACAAAAGTATGGGAGAGGGTAAACACTCCAGAAACATGGAGCTGTGCTGACCTAAAGACTTATTGAGAAACTTCCTCTGAGGTTAGGCACAAGAAATATATGTATGGCAATATGTAAATCAATGGTTCTGCAACTGATGTGATTCTGCAATCTGTA
Source organism: Callospermophilus lateralis (assembly GCF_048772815.1). Classification (NCBI taxonomy): domain Eukaryota; kingdom Metazoa; phylum Chordata; class Mammalia; order Rodentia; family Sciuridae; genus Callospermophilus; species Callospermophilus lateralis. The sequence goes on from NW_027513555.1 coordinate 156,124, forward strand.
TATGGAATAAAAATGGGAGCTCATATCCCACTTGAATCAAAGTGTGAAATATGATATATCAAGAAGTATGTAATGTTTTGAACAACCTACAATGAAAATTAATTAAAAAAAGAAAAAGAAATATATGTAATTGTCAGGAGATTTAGCTTCGTTTATAGTGACACCAAAAATCTGGGTCTGCATCTATGTAACCTGGAGGACATGGTTGTTTATTTTGTAATGAACATGAGGCAGCAGGTCTGAATTCTCCCTTTGTAGGTAAACTGTTGCCACTGGGAGCTAAGTGTCTTCCCGTGTGGTCTGTGAAGCCATTTGGTCATCCTCCACTTTTCAGGGTGTTTCTTACTGCTGCACTGGGAATTTGGTATTTGCTTCACGAAATACAATATGTTCAACTGGGACACAATGCTGGAGGGAGTTCTGTCATGTGTGGTTGGTCAGGGTCGGAAAGAGAATGTACGAACCAGGCTTCTATCCCACATAGCTTTCCCCTTGACTATAGCAACCTGATTCTGAACATTGCCCTGAAACCTCTACATATAACAAGATGCCTTTACATATAAAGGTCTGCTGCCTGCACCATGTCAGTCGCAAGTTTTGGAAGCCAATGGAAGATCCAGGTGGTCCTACCAAAAATATTTATTTACACACCTACAGTCCACTGCTCTACACCCACTACCCAGCAGGCTCCAACTTACTGGCATTTCTGTTCTACACCATTTTCACGAAACTCAGTCAATCAAGGCACTGTTTGTTATACTCATGATCAGCAGCAGGATATCTAAAGGTTATCCAGTGCCACCTGGTCATGGGGATTTCAAAAATTTCATGGTATTAATCTAGTCATTTTTCAAGGATGAAGTTGGAGGCACTGTGTGTTTCATTTAATTCAGGAACCATTAAATGGTGAGGAAGCTCATTTCAATGAAAGCTCTGGAGAACACTCACAGGCAAGCCTTCCCGAAGAGTGGCCAAAAGGACACATGAATCCAGGCCCATTGAGGTATACAATGTGAGGTCCATGTGTGTTTGGACTCTCAACTATGGCTACCAAGTCTTTAAGAATTAAATCATGTGATATCCTGGCTCAGAATCCCTGAGCTCTGTGGAAAGCCATCCTGGGCCTAGATCTCAGTTTCCAAAACCGATTCTCATGCGTGGTCTCCTAAAATCCCAACACTATTCATGGCAATACTTCTCTGAGGTCAGTTCCAGAACTCAGTCTCTAAGGGGAATCACACCAGAGTTCAAGCCCTGGTGGACCCAGTCATCTCTTCCAACTACCACACAAATTACCACAATTAAAACAAGAACCCTCCCATATGGCCCTCATCTTCTTTCATATAGACACTCATCATAATCTGGCTGGAGGTTTCCATGAGGGGCGCAGACCAAGACAGTGTCCCAAATAAGCTCCTTTGCCCCTCATTTGCCTAAAGTCAAGGTGGCCTGGACACCCATCCTGTGAACCAAAAGTGATCAAATAGGCCTGCCATTAATACTGCTCCAATTTGAGGACTACTGTCTGTGGGGTTTAGATTCTTTATGTGAATTTTAGTCATGAGAAAACCCAAGCACAATGGGCTAGCCTCTGCAGGTTTTGTAGAACTCTTTTGACCCAAAGGATCCCATTCTCACTTGATGGAGGTCAGGAACCTTACAGAGGAAGTCGAGAGACTTCATCCCAATAATTGTTCTTTTGGCGAATTTTCTTTTGGATGCACAAATGGTAACTTTCTTTAGATCCATCAGGTGCTGAGAATCTAAGCCACAGCCACACACAGGGCCAAGGGCCTGATTCAGACACATCCCTTTCCAAAGCAATTAAGGAAAGTGCCACAGGTATGCCCATTCATTTCCATTTGAAAACTGTTTTCTTCAGGCTTCACAAAGGGGTGGCCTGAGGCAAAGACCTTCCTGACATTCAGGGCAACAGAACAATAGGTAAGCAAAAGGCCCAAAGCAGGATTTCTCCTCTGAGACTTTCCTGGTCACACTGATATCTGAGTTTTCTGAGATGCTCGCCATCACCTACAGCTATCCAGTACATGGCCATGTCACAGAGCTTGGAGGTGGTACATATCTTGGACACAAAACCATGGGCCTATTCTTGAGATTGGCCGGAATTCAGGACGAAAATAGAAACTTAGGAAGGTAGCAGGTGTTGCTCATCGATAAGGCAAGCTACAGTCCATTCAAAAACGGGGCAATATGAATGCTGAGAAGCTTTCTACTAGACACGACATATAAATTGATGAATTCTGTTTTCTAATGTCTACAACCACGGAAACAGTGGAATACACAGACATAGAAACACTCGCCCTGTGAAAAGACTTACTAGAAACAGTCCACTTCAAATGAAACAAACCAACTGTCCTACCTATTCTCAGAAAATGAGACAAAACCACAAACCCACAACCACACCCACAAAGGCACCTCCTTCCCCTAAGTAGGTCTGTGAATATCCAGAGTGTCCTCTGACTTGTGGGCCATAATATGTTCCCCCAAAATGGCCTTTCCTGTCTCAGATCTTGTCTCCTTGGCCAACTCTGTGAACTTCTTAGGAGCCAACGGTGAGCAACTACCTGCTTTCTCATGAAAAACCCTGCATCCGAGCTTTCCTGGCATTTGGCCTTCGTCACATCTGTAGGTACCAAAAAATACTGACCCTGTCCTTGGTAAATCCAAACAAGTGAGACCACTGGGACTGGGACTTGGATTGGCTCTGTGTGCCTGGCTTCCTGGATCCCACGTTCAGAGAGTTCCATCACCAAGAAAGTGAGGTGAGGTCACTTCCTTCCTGAACTGAATGAGGGCACTGTCTTGGCAGCCACTTTGTCCTAACTGTTGCTTCCAAGGGTCCCAAGAGATTGAGGCTGCCCCTACTTCCTGTGACATTTCCACAAGTTAGAATGGTATATCAACCAAAGGCACCCAGGAATAGATCTCCACACAGGCCTGGTTTGGTCCATGATCTCTACATTAAAAAAAATCTGATTCAGACACAACCTTTTATCCTGACCGGGTTGTTTGCCATGGAAGATGACTTTTGGTCTCTCAGGTCCTTTATTGCTTCCTACATCTTCTCCAGGGATCATTTCTGCATGGACCTTTGAGGTTCTCAGCAGGTGGAAGTTTTTCTACATTTCTGTATTGTAATATCAACTCCTTCCCTGCTCTTCTGTAAAGTTAGATTGAGGGAACAGTGTCCGGTTATGGTTAAAAACATGATCGATTTGGGTTAGAAATCATTTTGCTGGATGAATGATCGTATTGAGAACTTGCTATGTGTAGAAGAATATATAGGTGAAATATATGTATGAAAAAAGAAATCTAAGTCTGATTTGAAGCCCAGAAGGGCATTGGGCCCTTGATAGGGATACGTGGTGTTGAATTACGTTCTGCAGAGTTGTCTCAGATAAATCGATATACAATGGCATAGCACCTTGTACGTTGCATGAATTAATGTAGAAGGAACATCAAGTCAAAAAGGCATAGTCGGTAGTGAAAGGTTAATAAAATTAATAAAATAGGTACTTGTCACTTCCTGTTTTTCTGTATGCTTAACAAAACACTTTTGAAATCTTGAGAAATGTTTGCTAATCTTGTTCTAGAATGTACTGTTCCCAACAGCCGAACTGCAGAATGTACTCCCTCACTCGGTGTCATGCAAACCGCCCACTCGCCCTTACCCATCACTAAACTTCCCTCTCTTCCCTCTCCAAGGAAAGTATATAAGCTCTGCTTAAGCTGTTCTCAGAGGTCTCTACTCTATTTAATTTAGCTCTGAGCTCCAGCATGCTGGACCACAAATAAACCCTTTGCTGTTGCATGAGACAGTCTCTTGGTAGTATCTTCCTCTGACACTCGCCTGACCTTTACATATTGAGGTTCCACTGAGTTCCAGCAGTGGCGGATGAGAGACCCCAACGGGCTCCTCTCAGAGCAAGTAAGGCGCCTCTTTCTGGTTTCAGGTTTCTTGTTAGGGCTTGGCAAAATTGCTGGCGATGAAGAGCCTGGGCTCTCTCCGACGGTGGCTGAGAGACATGTCACAGAGACAAAGGGCACCTCTCTGGAGGACCCCGCAGAGAACTCGGGAAATCAAGGAACAATAGTCTTCTCCACTCAGTGATATTTTCTTTTAGATTCGTTGTTGCCATACCATTGGGTTTTGCCGGCTACTCATTCCTGGTCTCAGTGTTGGACGTTCATTGCCTGTCTTTATGGTCTTGTCTTATCTGTGTCGTGTGTCCTTGCTTTTACTGTTTGTGGAACTTTCATTATGGAACAGAGCACGTCAATGCCTCTGTCCCTGACCCTTGATCACTGGACCAAAGTCCGCTTAAGGGCTCAGAATCTTTCTTTTTTTAGTAAAACGCTGGACCTGGCAGAATCTCTGTGCCTCAGAATGGCCCATCTTTGGAGTCGTATGGCCCCTAGAAGGATCTTTCTACTTCCCACTAATTTAAAAAGTCAGAGGTATTGTCTTTCAGCCAGCGCCACATAGCCATCCGGATCAACAGCCATATATCTTAACTTGGCAGGACCTCTGCAAATCTCCTCCTCCATGGGTGAAGCCTTTCCTTGCCCCTACCTCTGCTCCTACTCCTTCCCCCATGATCTCTCAAACCCTCTCAACCTCCTCCTCCTCCACCCTCTGTTCTCCCTGAGTCACAGATTTGACTCTACTGGACTCTTCTCCCCCTCCTTATCCCCTGCCCTCGTCCCCTAACACACAACACACTCTAAGTGATTCCGCTGCTGCTGACTAAGCCTCTCTACCATTGGAGGAAGCTAAGCCGGTAATTGGATCTGACAATGGACCGATGTTCATGGCCCAGGTAAGTCAGGGGTTAGCCAGGAACCTGGGGATTAATTGGAAGTTAAATTGTGCTTATAGACCACAGAGTTCAAGACAAGTAGAAAGAATGAATAGAACCATTAAAGAGACCTTAACGAAATTAAGCTTAGAGACCAGCATAGGATTGGACTATGCTCCTGCCTTATGCAATGTTTCATGCAAGAAAAAATCCCTTTGTTTCTTTGAGTAACCTTACCACGTGTGAAATTCTTTATGGTGGCCCTCCTCCAGTAGGGGACCTAAGCCCAACTGTAAGACCTAAAGATCCTTTCCACACCCCCTTGCTTGACAGACTTAAATATCTTGAAAGAACTCAGTAATACCTGTGAAAACAGCTGGCCACTGCCTACCCAACTGGGAACCAGGGGATTCCACATCCATATCAAGTAAGAGATTTCATCTATGTAAGATGATATCAGGTGTCATCCCTGGTACCCCGCTGAAAAGGACCATACCAGGTGCTATTATAACACCTACAGTGGTAAACGTAAACAGAATCACTTCCAGGATCCATGCCTCTCATCTCAAGCCTGCTCCCTGTACAGAATCTTTCTGGAAACTGAAAAAGACTGGTTACAGTTTCAAATTGTGTATTCGCAATGTGAATAAGGTTATATACTCTCCCCTTGGCTACAAGTAGTCCTAACCCTCATCAGCCCATTAAGCAGTGATGGCTGATCACAAATCCTACTGGAAAAGAAGTATGGTCTATCTCGCATACAGCCCCCTTAGGGACCTGGTGGCCATCTCTCCACCCAGACATTTGTTAGCTGGCTATAGGTATTTCCTATTGTGATATCACTGATGAAGAGGATCCCACTAAAATACCATTAAATCCCTTCTGTACCATAGATAATGGAAACAAACATTATGGATGTAGGGACACGCAAGCCAGATGCAGGTTGGCTAGTCTAGATTACTAAGTTTGCCTGGCAGACTATCAAAGCCACAAAGAGTAACGGCTGTGTGGGGGAAAAGCCGACTTTTTCTGTATGTCATGGGAATGTGTGCATACAGGGGCTGCCTGATGGAACCCCAATTCTTCATCAAATTCAGTACACAGCATTGGCCACATTACCAATTAGACAACCAAAAACTATGGCACCCAGAGGGGTCTCTAGATCCTCAAATTTTGCATGACCTTTTTGACTTCTGCAAGTGCTCAAAAGAGTGAAAGGAAATTCCCCTATGTGGAAGCCTATTCCCTCTTTCACTCACATCCTGAACTATGCTTCTCCAATAGATCATTATCCTCAGCCTTCTGCTCCAGACCCTCTGCTGTCACTCCCATCTCAGCAACTTGATTTCTCCCCTCCAATAACTAGATCAGAAACCCAAAGCTCCACCAGTTCTCTGACCATAGCCCCCTTGCTGAGGTAGCAGGTACATAGGTACCGCTCCTCCGACTCATTCCTCTCATCTCCTGTCAGTGCCCTCACCGGGTCCCACCAGGTCCTCTTACCAGCTAACTCAATGCTCAAACGAGCTGAGGAGAGCCCTGAGACCCTTATCCAAGATGTAATATAATTGGCCTTTAAAGTTGCTTTGTCATCACTGAAAACAGGTTACTAAAATTTAAAGTCCCTCACAGGATTTTGGGATCCTCACTCCCGTCTTTCACTCTGCTCTACCTGATCTACTGCTCAAGTTTGCTGCTAGGAAATTCCAAATACCCTTTCGCATTATTCTTTTACATCTCTCTTTTCCCTCATTCTCAGATCCTCGGATGTGCTCTCAGCCCCAACTTCCCCGTCTTTCCCCCTCTGTACCAGGTCCACAGAAAAGTCTTAAATGACCTTCTTCAGAAGTCTTCACCATGGCTGAGTTTTGAACTTTCAGCCAAAGAGTCCCAATAAAGACTTTAATGTAGATAAACATTCTCTTTTGTATTGCCCTGTTCTACTTGGCCACTGGCTAAAAATCTCAGTACTTCTAAGCTAGACAACCTCTAACTAGTTTTTCACAAAATATGTGAACAAGTCCTCTGGCCTTCAGCTGGGGCTTCACAGAGATGGCTACATTTCTAAGATAAAGAAATTACCAACCGGGCTCCATGGTAACAGCTGGCAGGGGGAAAATAAGAAAGGGAAGAAAAAGCTCTCCTCCTCCCAGGTGTCCTTGAAAAGTTAACTTGCCCAGAACAGAAGGAAAAACAGAAACAAATACTGCTTTTTTAAACTTCTGAAGACTGTGAACTTCTGAGCCCCATGCCTTATATGTTGGGTACAAATTTCTGAAACTACCTAAACTTGAGTCTCAGGGGATTAATTGATTACAATAGAAGCAATGCCCTCTGAATCCGGTTGCAACCAAATAGGACTGTTTCCCTCTCTTGAGTGCTATCTTAGGTGCCTTGCTTTGTCAGTGCCTACAACAGCATAATTCTATATACTTAAACATCGTTTATGTTTTCATGAAATGATCAAGATATGTGATAATTTGTGTAATGGTGCAGATGTTTCCCAGAGTGTTCTATCATGACGCAGGTTCATTTGAGGATCAAATAGGGGGGGCATACAACCGGTTCCACTGGGAACATATATCCCTCACTTTAGCCATCCTATTAGGAATAGGAGTTGCTGCACGGGTGGGCAGAGGAACCAGTGGCATTGTCCATGGGACACAAAAGATGACCCAATTAGAAGCAGCAATAGAGCAAAAGTAAGATATTAGAAACCTCCTTCAGGGCTTTGCATGAAACTTTAACCTCTCTCTCTGAAGTTGTTTTACAGAACAGTTGAGGGTTGGACCTCCTCTTCATTAGAGAAGGGGGCCTTTGTGCTGCATTGAGGGAAGAATGTTGTTTTTATGCTGACTATACTGGAGTTGTAATAAAATCTATGAGTAAATTTAAAAGACACCTTGAAGAGCATCAACAAGTGAGAGAGGCCCAAAAAGGGTGGCTTGAGTCTTGGTTCACACAGTCCCCCTGGTTAACTACGTTTTTATCAACCCTGGCCGGTCCAATAATAATCCTCATATTATTGCTAACTATAAAACCCTGTTTGCTCAACCGTGTAATGTCTTTTCTCCAGGCTCAAATTGGACGAGTTAAACTTATGGTAATACCCCACTAGCAGACATTGAATGTGACACCCTCCAATGATCATTTTTATGATTAAAATTAGCCAGAAGAAGAAGTGGGGAATGAAATATTAATAAAATAGGTACTTGTCACATCTTGTTTTTCTGTATGCTTAACAGAACACTGTTGAAATCTTGAGAAATGTTTGCAAATCTTGTTCCCAGAATGTTCTATCCCCAGCTGCCAAATTGCAGAATGTACTCCCTCTCCCAGTTGCATGCAAACCGCCCACTCGCCCTGACCCATCAATACAATTCCCTCCCTTCCCTCTCCAGGGAAAGTATATAAGCTCTACTTCAGCTATTCTCAGGGCTATCTGCTCTATTCAGGTGAGCTCTGAACCCCAGCCTGCTGGACACCCAATAAACCGTTTGATGTTGCATGAGATAGTCTGTTGGTAGTCTCCTCCTCTGAAGCTCGCACCACATTTACTTAGATGATTAAATGTAGAAGAGAACATCCAGTCAAAAAGGGATAGTCTGTAGCATTACGAAGATAGTCAATAAGTTTAGGAAGAAGGGTGAGTATAAGATTTGGAACAAAAGTTTCTTAGCAATAGGATTTCGATTAGAGAGTGAATGTAAATGTCAGCACAGGTGAAGAGTCAGTCACAATGATGAACTGGGGAAAATATGTAGGAAAGCATATATCAATATAGACATTACAAAATCAGGCAGAGTATAAAGTGAGTGATAGGATTAGACATTTTGAACAGGGTTGAGTTTAAATATATAATCTTAGGAAGAAACAAATATGTAGTCACAAATAGGATTGACATTTGAGAGCACTTTGCAAATTTCAGGTGGATGAATATTTCTGAGAATAATCTTGTGAATAGTTGATTATAAATCCACATACATGAACATGAATGAATTTAGGGAGTGAATATAAGACACATATATTTCATATTTTGAAAAATCTGGAGAGTGTATATATATATATATATATATATATATATATATATATATATATATATATACATATATACATATACATAAAACACACACACAGACAAAAAAAGTAGCAATATATATGTCAATCAAAATTCATTATAAAATATATACCATCCACAGATCTAAAAATATTCATTTTACTGAACATGGATTTATGTATAATGCTGTTCAACTAGCAAGCTCACCCATAGGTTGAATATTCAGTTCCAACAGGGTTTAGTAGGAGTGATCTCTTCTAACAATTTGTATCTGCCAAGTCAGCCACCTCACAAGAATGTACGTGTGGTACCAGATAGGAATCTATATGTGCATATAAGAATACAGAGAAAGGGAGACAGGAATTCACATATTTGTTAACCTTAAAAATACTAGGACAACTATTTCAACAAACAATTGACTAGATTTATAACTCCAACTCTGTATCATGCAAAAGGCAAGTCCATCTATACATCATGCCTACTCTGAACTGCTTGTATTTCTATTCTTTATGGGTTATTTTTCTCCATCATATTAGGATTAGTAGTCAGAGTCTGGTAGGGTATGGGTTAGAGTCAGGTATTCAGTATTTTGAATTGAAAATAGGACACTGAATCCAATGTGTATGCAAATATATGCTACGGAAAAATCTTCCCACTCTCCTCCAGAACAATGCCTTGACATTACCTTCGCCCCAAGTAAGACACAATTAGAGGAGAAGAGTTAGAAAATCTGTGAATACATATCTAGAATGGAAAATGCTCCAGATTTCACATCTTTGGAGGTGGTAGAGGAGTTTCCAAAAGTAAGAGACAGGGTAAACACTCCACAAACATGGAGCTCTGCTGGCCAAAAGACTTTTTGAGAATCTGCCGCTGAGGTTGGGGACTTGAAATATATGTTGTTGTCAGGAGCTTTAGCTTTATTTGTAGTGAAACCATCAAAGCTGGATCTGCATCTATGTGACCTGGAGGAAATGGTTACTTATTTTCAAATAAAAATGAGGCAGCAGTGATGAATTCTCTTTTTGTAGGTAAACTTTGGCCACTGAGGGCTAAGGGTCTTCCCGTGTGGACTGTGAAACCAATGGTCATCCTCCAATTTTCGTGGTGTTTCTTGCTGCTGCACTGGGAGTTTGGTATTTGCTTCATGAAATACAACGAGTTCAAATGGGACACAGTGCTGAAGGGAGTTCTGTCAGGTGTGGTTGGCAGGGTCTCCAGGAGAATGCACCAACCAGGGTTCTATCTCAAGTAGCTTGCCCCCTTGACAATTACAACATGATACTGAACATTGCTCTGAAACCTCTCCATATAAAAATATGCCTTTACATATATGGGTGTGATGGTTGCACCATGTGAGTCACAGCCATTTGGAAGCCAATGGAAGATCCACATGGCCCCACCACAGATGTTTTATCACACATTTGCATAACACAGCTCTAGGCCCACTACTTACCAGGCCCCAACTTACTGGCATCTCTGTTCTACACCATTTTCATGAAACCCAGTCAATCAAGGCCCTGTCTGTTATACTCATGATCATCAACAGGACATCAAAGGTCCTCCAGTGCCAGCTGGTCATCGGAATTTCTAAAATTTCATGGTAATTATCTAGCATTTTTTCACAGATGCATTTGGAGGCAATGTTGGTTTCAATTCATTCAGGAACCATTAAATGGTGAGGAAGCTAATTTCAGGGAAATCTCTGGAGCACTCTCACAGGCAAGTCTACCCAAAGAGTGGCCAAAAAGTCACATGAAGCCAGGCCCATTGAGGTCTACAAAGCGAGGTCCAAGTGTGTTTTGAATCTCAATTATGCCTGCCAAGTCTTTCAGAATAAAATCATGTAATATCCTGGCTGTGATTCCCAGTGTTCTGTGGAAAGCCACTCTGGGCCTTGATCCCAGGTTCCCAATGGCAACTCTCATTCCTGGCCTCCTAAAATCCCCACACAATTCATGTCAATACTTCTCTGAGGTCAGTTCCAGAACTCAGTCTCTAAGGGGAATCACAGCAGAATTCATGCCCAGGTGGACCCAGTCATCTCTTCCAACTGCCACACAAATGACCACAATTATAACCAAAACACTCCTACATGGCCCTCATCTTCTACCATAAAGATACTCATCATAACATCTGGATGGAGGTTTTCATGAGAGGCACATCCCAAGACAGTGTCCAAAATATGCTCCCTTGCCCCTCATTTGCTGAATGACAGGGTGGCTTGGACACCCTTCCTGTGAACCAGGAGTGATCAAATAGGCCTGCCCTTAATACTGCTTCACTTCTCCAATTTGAGGCTCTCTGACTGTGGGGTCTAGATTCTTTTTGTGAATTGGAGTCATGAGAAAAGCCAAGCCCCTCTGCAGAGATTTGAAGAACTCATTTCACCCAAAGAATCCCTATTCTGACATGATGGATTTCAGAAACCTAACAAAGGAAGGCAATATAATTCATGCACATTGATTGAACGTTTTTCCATTTTGGTTTAGATGCACATATGGGATCTTTCTTTACTTGCATCAGGTGCTGAGAATCTAAGTCACAGCCTAAAACAGGGCAAAGGGCCTGAATCAGACACATCCTTTTCCAATGAAATTAAGCAAAGAGCCAGAGGTGATGCACATTCATTTCCATTTGAAAACTGTTTTCTTCAGGTTTAACAAAGGGGTTGCATGAGACAAAGACCTTCCTGATATTCAGGGCAACAGAACAATAGGTAAGCAAAAGGCCCAAAGCAGGGTATCTCCACTGAGACTTTCCTGGTCACACTGATATCTGAGTTTTCTGAGATGCTGGCCATTCCATTCAGGTATCCAGTACATGGCCATGTCAAAGACCTTGGATTTGGTACATATCTTGGACACATAACCATGAGCCTATTCTAGAGAGTGGCCAGAATTCAGGAAGAAAACAGGGACTTAGGAAGGTATTAGGTGTTGCCCGTGCATAAGGCAAGCCACACTCCATTCATAAATTGGGCAGGATGAATGCTGGGAAGCTTTATACTAGACATGACACATCCATTGTTGCATTCTCTTTTCTCATGTCTACTACCACAGGCACAGTGGGATACACAGACATGGAAACACTCACCTCTTCAAACGACTTACCGGAAACAGTTCACTCCAAAACAAACAAACCGCCATTCCTACCTATTTTCAGAACATGAGACAAACCACAAGCCCACACCCACTCCCAAAAAGCACCTCCTTCCCCATAGGTGTATGACTAACCAGAGTGTCCTCTGACTGGTGGCCATACTCTGTTCTTCCGAAATGGCCTGTCCTCTCTCAGATCTGTTTTCCTTGGCCAACTCTTTAAAGTTGTAAGGAAAAAGTGGAGAGCCACTACCTGCTTTCTCAGGAAAGCTCCCTATTCAGAGCTCTCCAGGCATTTGGTAATCCTCACTTCAGTAGGTACCAAGAATGACTGACTCTATCTTTGGTAAATCCAAACAAGTGAGCCCACTGGGACTGGGACTGGGACTGCCTCTGGGTGCCTGGCTCCTTGGATACAAAGTTCAGAGAGTTCCATCACCAAGGAAATGAGGTATGTCACATTCTTTGGAACTGAATGAGGTCACTGCCTTGGCAAAGGTATATCTTATGATGTGCAAAAACTGAAGAAATAATAATGTACCAGTGTCGAATACAAATGAATGACAAATTACATATCATGTCCCATAGGAGTCTACTTGCATTGATGTTAGACTGGGTCAGTTACTGTAGAATAATTAGGATTTGTATGCACCATTCACTGAAGTTAGTTTTCAGTACTAGGAAACAAATATGTATTTCAGGTGGATGAATATTTCTGATTATCATCTTGTGAAAAGTGGATTATAAATCCACATACATGAACATGAATGAATTTAGAGAGTGTATATTAGACACATATATTTTATATTTTGAAAAATTTGGAGAGTATATCTATATCTATATCTATATCTATACACACACACACACACACACACACACACACAACTCACAGACATTAAAAAGTACCAATATTAATGCCAATCGAAATTCATCAGTAAATATGTATCATCCACAAATGCAAAAATATTTATTTTACTGAACATGAGTTAATGTATAATGTTGTTCTACTAGGACGCTCTCCTATAGGTTGAATTTTCATTTCCAACAGCATTTAGGAGGAGTGAACTCTTCTCACAATTTGTATCTGCCAAGACAGCCACCTCACAAAAATGTACGTGTGATACCTGGTAGGATTCTATATATGCATATAAATATACATGTGTGAATAGGCTACAGAAAATAAGAATTCACATATTTGTTAAGCTTAAAAACACATGGAGAATATTTCAAATAAATTTGACTAGATTTAGAACTCCTACCTTATATAATGCAAATGTCAAGTCCAACTATACAACATGTCTCCTCTGAAGTACTTGTATTTCTAATGTGTTGGGCTAATTTTCTCCATTATATTAGGATGCATAGTCTGAGTCTACTAGGTATGGGTTAGTGTCAGGGATTCAGTACTTCGAATGGAAATTTGGAAAATGAATCCAATGTGTATGTAAAAATATGCTGCACAAATATCCTCCCGCTCTCATCCAGAACAATGCCTTGACATTACCTTCACCCCAAGTAAGACACAATTAGAGGAGAAGAGTTACAAAATCAGTGAATACATATCTGGAATGGAAAATGCTCAGGAGTTCACAACCTTGGAGGTGGTAGAGGAGTTTCCAAAACTAAGGGACAGGGTAAACACTCCACAAACATGGAGCTCTGCTGGCCTAAAAACTTTTTGAGAAACTGCCTCTGAGCTTCCACACTTGAAATATATGTAGTTTTCAGGAGATTTGGCTTCCTCTGTAGTGAGACCATCAAAGCTGGGTCTGCATCTATGTGACCTGGAGGACATGGTTTCTTATTTTCCAATGAACCAGATGAAGCAGTGCTGAATCCTCTCTTTGTAGGTAAACTGAGGCCACTGCGGACTAAGTGTCTCCCCGTGTGGACTGTGAAGCCATTTGGTCCTCTTCCAATTTTGTGGTGTTTTTGCTGCTGCACTGTGAGTTTGGTATTTGTTTCACGAAATACTAGGAGCTAAACTGGGACACAGTGCTGGAGGGAGTTCTGTCACGTGTGGTGGGTCAGGGTCTGCAAGAGAATGCACCAACTAGGCTCCTATCTCTCACAGCTTGCCCCATTGCCCCCTTGTCCATATCAACCTGATTCTTAATTTTCCTCTGAAAACTCTCCATATAACAAGATGCCTTTACATATAAGGGTCTGTTGGCTGCACCATGTCAGTTACAAGCCATTTGGAGTCCAATGGTAGATCCACATGGCCCTACCACGGATGTTTTATCAAACACCTCCCCACCACTGCTCTAGACCCACTACTCAGCAGGCTCCAAATTTCTGGCATCTCTGTTCTACACCATTTTCATGAAACTCAGTAAATCAAGGCACTGTCTGGTATACTCATGATCAGCAACAGGACATCCAATGTTTCTCCAGTGCCACCTGGTCATAGGAATTTCAAAAATTTCATGGTATTTATCTAGCCATTTTTCAAGCATGAAGTTGGAGGCACTGTGGGTTTCAGTTCATTCAGCAAACATTAAATGGTGAGGAAGCTCATTTCAATGAAATCTCTGGAGAACTCTCACAGGCATGGCTTCCCAAAGAGTGGACAAAAGGTCACATTAGGCCAGGCCCATTGAGGTCTACAATGTGAGGTCCATGTGTGTTTTGACTCTCAACTATGGCTGCCATTTCTTTAAGAATAAAATCATGTGATATCCTTGCTGAGATTCCCAGGCCTCTGTGGAAATCCACCCGGGGCCTAGGTCTCAGTTTCCACGAGCGACTTTCATGCGTGGCCTCTTAAAATCCCAACAAAATTCATGGCAATGCTTCTCTGAGTTCAGTTCCAAAACCCAGTCTCTAAGGGAATCACACCAGCGTTCAAGCCCACGTGGACCCAGTCATTTTTTCCAATGCCACACAAATGACCAAAATTAAAACCAAAACACTCCCACATGGGCCTCATCTTATTTCATATAGTCAATCATCTTAACCTCTGGCTGGAGGTTTCCATGAGGGGCGCAGCCCAAGACAGTGTCCAAAATCAGCTCGTTTGCCCCTCATTTGTCTAAAGTCAGGGTAGCCTGGACACCGTTTCTGTGAACCAGGAGTGAACAAATAAGCCTGCCGTTAATACTTCTGTGTTTCTCCAATTTGAGGCCTACTGATTTTTGGTATTGATTCTTTAGGTGATTTAGAGTCATGCGAAAACACAAGTACCTCTGCAGGGCTTTGAAGAACTCATTTGACCCAAAGAATCCCTATTGTCATTTGATGGAGTGCAGGAACCTAACAGAGGAAGGCAAGAGACTTCATCCACAATGAATGAAATTTTTTGCCATTTTGGTTTTGGAAGCTCACATGGGATCATTCTTAAGATCCATCAGGTGCTGAGAATCTAAGTTACAGCCACACACAGGCCCAAGAGGCTGATAAAGACACATCCCTTTCCAAAGCAATTAAGCAAAGAGCCACAGGTGAGGCCCATTCATTTCCATTTGAAAACTGTTTTCATCAGGCTTCACAAATTGGTGGCCTGAGGCAAAGACCTTCCTGACATTCAGTGCAACACAACAATAAGTAAGCAAAAGGCCCAAAGCAGGGTTTCTGCACTGAGACTTTCCTGGTCACACTGATATCTGAGTTTTCTGAGATGCTCGCCATTCTCTTCAGCTATCCAGTACATGGCCATGTCACAGAGCTTGGAGGTGGTACATATTTTGGACACAAATCCATGAGCCTATTCTGGAGAGTGGCCAGAATTCAGGAAGAAAACTACAACTTAGAAAGATAGCAGGTGTTGCACATCGATAAGACAAGCTTCAGTCCATTCATATATTGGGCATGGGAAGATTTATACTAGACCGGACACATCCATTAATGCATTCTCTTTTCTAATGTCTACAACAACGGACACAGTGGGATACACAGAAAGAGAAACACTCGCCGTGTCAAATGACTTACTAGAAACTGTCCACTCCAAACCAAACAAATCGCCTTTTCTATCTATTCTCAGAACATGAGACAAAACAACAAACCCACACCCACTCCCACAAAGGCACCTCCTTCCCCCAAGTACGTCTGTGACTATCCGGAGTGTCCTCTGACTGGTGGGCCATACTATGTTCCCCCGAAATGGCCTGTCTTCTCTCAGATCTTGTTTCCTTGACCAACTCTGTGAAGATGTCAGGAAAAAGTG